>NW_019944643.1:0-63498 GCF_002910315.2 Salvelinus sp. IW2-2015
ATTCTTAATCATTCAAACGAATCTGTGAGCCAGTAGTCAATAAAAAGTGATGCCTGAGGCATGCATGATGCACTGTTTTGAGGAACAATGGGCAACACGGGTTTCAGACTGTCTGTCTACAGATGTTGGCCTTATCCCTGTTTTGAATGCATGTACTTTCCACAAATTGGATATTATACCTGGTGACCTACACGAGTCATTATTATCAGATACACAGGTCACAGGATATATATTTTTTTAAACTTCAAATAACAATCACTTTAAGTAGCTAGCTATCTGTAATAGAACAATCTGTTGAAGTGCACAATCTCACCCTTAAAAAAACAGCATTAATTATTGTAGGAATTACACCAACAGAATAGCTGCAAAAGTGTTGTTGCTCTGTAGAAAGTAAGATATTCCTGTTTTTAGACAGCAGCATATTTCACCATACATTAAGTTTGCAATATTAATGAATATATTTGCTAAATGTTGTCCAAATCATGTAATCAATCTGCTCCGCAAATTAAACCATCAACAATATCAGGAATTCTTACCTCTCTTCAGTGGCAGACATTATGAGAAAATAAAAAATAATGAAAAAGGAATTTCCTTACAACCAAAACAATTGCTATTCAATAGACGTTCGCCAGAATAATTCACCATCCGTGAAGYGCCAAGTAGTCCTAAAGACGGATCCTATTTTTCTGTTGCAGTGCAGCGCAGATGGAACTGGACTGCTCTTCGACTGGCCTGTGTGCACCGTGTAAAGACAAACTGGAATCATGACAGGAGTTCCCTGGTGATCAATCCGCCACATTTCCAGCAGATGGTGCTAGAACACCTAACAGTAAAACAAGTGCAGAAATGCGGAAATCAAAACGTAGTTACAAAAAAAGTTCCCCAAAAACGTCGATACTGTGTTGAAGACGAGCGGCTGCTGAACCCAGCTACCAAAAGTGTCTTCTCCGTAGTGTAAATGTAACCGACTGAGTAGGCATAGCTATATAGCTCCTGTCACCCAATGGCAGGCCTTCAATGTGTAAAGGTGAGTATTATTGCACAGTCCTGAAAAAGTTGTCCATTATTACTTGGCTGGGCCTGACGATGCGTAGCTAGCTAACTTTAGCGCGCGCTCAAAGTGGTCATATTTAGCCAGCTAAACTCACTGTAAAAATGCACACATTTAATATAATTGATTCATAATGTCAACATGAAAAATAATGACATGCCATATAGGCCGGTAATACTAATGCACACCAGACCAACGTAAGGCTTGGTTTAGGCACAGCCTGGCATTCTCCAGACCAGGGATGGGCAAACTCCAGTCCTCGGGACGGTTTTTCAAAACATTTTGGGYGATCAGAATGATCCGGATTCTGTAATCCTCATTTTTCCTATCCAGGACCAAATCGATCTGTCTGTTTTTGAGCCRATTTTCCAGAAAATAATTGGATAGGATCATTCTGATCCGGATACTACAATATCAAGGTCACAGAATCCAGATGTTCAGTGCTTTGAACAGGCCTACACCTCGCCATCTACTGGACAGRTTGTGTTAATACTTCTTCATTGTCATAGAGAAACAGACATGAGTTAAACTACATGAATAAGGTACCTTGATTCAAAATAGTAGTCTGCATTTCACTTATAAGTAAATGGATGTATTTATTTGACACTTCTCAATATAACAACTGACCACATTGGCTTACCTATACTGCAGTCAATTTTATTTATTTTTGTACCTTTWAAAAAAAAACTAGGCAAGCCAGTTAAGAACACATTCTTATTTACAATKATGGCCTACTGGGGAACAGTGGGTTAACTGCCTTGTTCAGGGGCAGAATGACAGATTTTTACCTTGTCAGCTCGGGGACATTTAACRTAATGAACCTTTGGTTTTCAGATGGAAGAAYGTTTTTGATAAACATCCCCTGAGTTACATTGATATTTCTTGGTTGTAGTGCCTTTCACCTTTCTAAATCCACCTTCCTAGTGGAATCGAGATAATCCWGATTTTTGGGATCAAAACTATCCTAATCACTACCTTTGAGTTTTGAAAAATGCTAAATGACCTACAATCCCTGATTTAAAGGTCAGATTGGATGACCAATTCCTTATCCCTATCCGGAGGATCAGAATCCAATTTTTCAGTTTTGTAAAAAAAACTATTCTAATCCTATCCGATAGGAGTAGTCCAATCAGATAACTTTTGAACAACCATCCCCAGAGGTCTGATTGACACACTTTATTGCCACTCTACCAACACACTTGACTCCAAAAACGGCTTATCATGGGCTTCAGTTTAGAATGCAATATGTTTAATCAGTTGTGTAATCATTAGTCCAAAACGTTTTGCAACGAAAAATAAGAGTTTCTATTGGACAAATTCAGGTAGGTCCCTCCCMGTTTCGTTCCATTTGCTTCTGTTTGGTTCCTAGTGAATACACCYCAGGTGTGTGAGCTGCTCCAGAGCTATATGTGTAATGTCTTAATAAAACTCAGTTTGTCTTAATTAAACTAATGTCTAAATAAAACTCAGTTTGGCTACTCCAGAACATGAGGCGGAGGACTTAAACGGGCCCACAAACAGTCAAAGCTATCGTCACAGCCATTACTAAGTAAATATCCAGTGATTAAGGTGTGCAGTGCAGGTTGGAGGCATATTCATACATTTAAATKAACAGTAATAAATAAACATTTTAGTTTGTGAAGAAACGCCAGTTCTCTAGAGAATAAAGAGACAWTGACATTATACAATCCCCATTCTTTCTTTGTTTTTCTCAAGTCAATTACAAACTAGGAACGTTATTTATTCTTCTTGGTGCAGAGCATTATTTGGCAGAGAGGAAAAGTCTTGTGCCAAAACTAGTTCTCAAAATATTTGATGTCTGACCTGATTGTTCTATTCAGATGGATACAATATACAACCTTCTCCAGCAGCATAGACTGGACGCCTACCACCACAAATTCCTCTCTTTGGGTGTCCAAGATGAGAGAGATTTCACCGATGGCGTAAATGTGGAAGATTTAGACAAAATGGGTAAGGTCACAGACCGGTTACTGACTAAGGTGATTTAAAGTATCCCATCATGCCAACAACTGCATTATTCCACTGTAAACAGTTTTGCTCAGTCATATGTAAACTGTTCTGATTGGTCATATGTAAACTGTTCTGATTGGTCATATGTAAATTCACAATTTTAAAATAAAATAATAATAATAAATGGTTGTCTCACTCACAATAGACATGCATTCAACTTGTCCAATGCCCCTAATTTGCTAACAGGYTTCAGTCAAGTAGAGAAGAATCGCTTTGAAAAAATGAAAGATTTCATCCAAAGACTCAGAGTGCCACAGCAAGCGATGCCTGTACAAAAACBAATGGAGTCTTTCCAACTGTGGTACACATACCCCCACTGTCCTGAGCTAAAAGAGATCAGAGGTGAGACATACATCATCTTTATGTAGTCCTTATAGGAAAGAGGGGAGAAAGCATCACATCACTAACTATCCTTACTCCCTTTTGTACAATTTTGAATGCAGACATGGATCCTGCTACAAACACMGTTGAAGACCTGATGCTAAGGATCTGTCACCAAGAGGGCATTGAGAACTCTAAAGCTGTGTGCCTCTACACAGTTGATGGAATGCCTCTAACTGATGATCCTTTCCTCAACTCATGTCAGTTAACCAGATACAGTTTGCACAGTTTTCTTATTTCACTCAGTTCCCATCATTTTTTGCCCCATAACTGTATCACAGCTATACAATCAAATGCATGTAGCCTCTAAGACATATTTGCATGGTACAACACTTTACAGTATATGATACAAATCATTGTACACGTCCATTTGGAAGGGTTGGTAATTCTTGTCTACTTCAGTATAATCTGAGTGAAAAGAAACTTGTGTAATGACATGGACCATCCCTTGTGTTGACCTGCATCTTCTATTTCACCCATGAGGGTCTTTGAAAGACAGGCACAAGAATGAGTGTGAGTTTTTGTCACAACCCGGCTCGTGGGAAGTGACAATGAGCTCTTATAGGACCAGGGCACAAATAATAATATTATAATAATAATCAATAATTTTGCTCTTTATTTAACCATCTTACATTTAAAACCTTATTTGTTCATCAATAATTGTGAATAACTCACCACAGGTTAATGAGAAGGTTGTGCTTGAAAGGATGCACATAACTCTGCAATGTTGGGTTGTATTGGAGAGAGTCTCGGTAATAAATCATTTTCCACACACAGTCTTTGCCTGTATTTAGTTTTCATGCTAGTGAGGGACGATAATCCACTCTCATATAGGTACATGGTTGCAAAGGGCATCAGTGTCTTAACAGTGCGATTTGACAAGACAAGAAGCTGAGCTCAGCCCTATTCAGAAATCTGTCAGTGGCTTCTGATTAAATTACATTTTCACAGAACCGCTTGTTGCAATTTCGATGAGGCTCTCTTGTTCAGAAATCGGCAAGTGGACTGGAGGCAGGGCATGAAACGGATAACGAACCTGCTTAATTGATTTATGTTCAGCTCACTCAGGTGCTTCGCTATATCACATTTGACATTGTCCGTAAGCTTGAGTTCATTTGCACACAAAATATACTATGATGGAAAGACCTGTGTGTTGTCCTTGTTAATGCAGACAGAGAAGAGCTCCAACTTCTTAATCATAGCCTCAATTTTGTCCCTCACATTGAATATAGTTGTGGAGAGCTCCTGTAATCCTAGATTCAGATCATTCAGGCGAGGAAAAAACATCACCCAGAAAGGCCAGTTGTGTGAGAAACTCGAGCAAGTGGTCAGACAAGTGAAAATTATGGTCTGTAAAGAAAACTTTAAGCTCGTCTCTCAATTAAAAAAAAAAAGTGTCAATACTTTGCCCCTTGATAACCAGCGCACTTCTGTATGTTGTAAAAGCGTTACATGGTCGCTGCCCATATCATTGCATAATGCAGAAAATACACGAGAGTTCAGGGGCCTTGCTTTAACAAAGTTAACCATTTTCACTGTAGTGTCCAAAACGTCTTTCAAGCTGTCCGGCATTCCCTTGGCAGCAAGAGCCTCTCGGTGGAGGCTGCAGTGTACCCAAGTGGTGTAGGGAGCAACTGCTTGCACTCGTGTTACCACTCCACTATGTCTCCCAGTCATAGATTTTGCGCCATCAGTACAGATACCAACACATCTTGACCACCAAAGTCCATTTGATGTCACAAAGCTGTCCAGTACTTTAAAAATATCTTCTCATGTTGTCCTGGTTTCCAGTGATTTGCAGAAGAGGATGTCTTCCTTAATTGACCCCCCATAAACGTAACGGACATTTACCTGGAGCTGTGCCAGGCCCGCCACGTCTGTTGACTCAGTCAGCTGTAACGCATATAATTCACTGGCTTGTATGCGAAGGAGTAATTGTTTCAAAACATCTCCTGCCATGTAACTGATGCGTCGTGAAACAGTGTTGTTTGATGAAGGCATTGTCTGTATAGTTTTTTGGACCTTTTCTCCCAGCATTGTCCCAGCCATATCTGTGGCAGAAGGAAGAATTAAGTCCTCCACAATAGTATGGGTTTTGCCTGTCCTAGCCATATCCGCGGCAGAAGGAAGAATTAAGTCCTCCACAATAGTATGGGGTTTGCCTGTCCTAGCCACTCGGTAGCTCACCATATAAGATGCTTCTAGCCCCTTCTTATTAATTGTATCTGTTACTTTTATACATGTCTTACTACTCGAAAGTCGTCTTTATTCTCGCTCAAAAACTCCCATGGCTTATTTTTCAAATTGTCATGTTTCGTTTCTAAATGTCTGCGCAAGAGTGAAGGTTTCCCGCGAGACAGTAACGGTTAAGTTCTTATCTTTGGTGTCTTAATGAAGGGTAGGCCTATATACATTTTATCACGGTCAGTTTTAAATACATGTGTTTCTAACAGCAAGTGTTGCGAGGAACATGTCAAAAGGGCAGAGGGAACATAGGGCAGACCCCGTGTTGCGGCCCGTGTACACTCTCTAATTGTATGAACTGTTGAAAAACAGCTCGCACCAGAATGGCTTCATTTAGATTTGACAATGATGACATTGGTTGCTGCCAGGGTGCTGCAGAGTTTTCACAGTTTTTTGATAAGGCCCTTAAATGCACACCCAGCCTCTGGTGAGGTGCTGAGTCACTCCTTGACGTGGTCAATATGGCCCTTGCTACTGGTGAGCTGCAGTCAAGAGAATGATCTTCCACCCTTGAACAACAAGGTCATAACCTTTTCAAAGCTGATTAATAAACCGGTATGTCCATATTTCCTTCTGATAGACTAGCTATAAGTAGCTATTATTAAATGAGGTTAGATGAGGTTAGGTAGGGGTTGTTTCCAATGAGTGTCAATGTGATAATCATGGGGGTTTTGTAATTTGGGCAAAAGTCCCTTCTCTATCCACCGTAACGCGGAAACCGGTGAGGAGTTTGTCAATTTGTTAGTAGGCAAACTGTCCTCCCTCCTCGGTAGCCTCCTTTTGGCGAGGACGCACAAGTGTATCCTACCTGAGTCCTTTGTGGAAGACTTTTTAAATCTGCCACAACCCCTTTGAATCAGCTATTGTTTTCTTGAAGGAGAAAAGCATTGTAAGCATTTAGGAACGATATGCTACTTATGCTATCAACAAAATGACCTGTACAACTAGTTACATTTATTTTGGGATTCCACCCTGTAAATGTAATTTGCCTGATGACGCGATTGGAGAAGGAGAGGCTCATTTCATACAAGTGCATTTTCGGCCACTTTCCCCCCTCGCCGCCTCTCCTCGACTACCTTTGACCTTTTTTCAAAAGGAGAACAGAGAGGAGAGGACATGGGTATAATGAAAGAGCCATAAACTATAATATATTAATCATAATGTTTTAGATACCATAATCCAATTTGTACCATATTACAGGGGAAATTCATGCTAAGTGTATCATTTACAATGTTATAATGCGTCTTACTGCTGATTTCTATCCTTTGGTATGCCAATTTCACAATTACATTTTGTCATGATCGTCTTCGTATTGTGAGAGAGAGGACCAAGGCGCAGCGTGATATAAATACATCTTCTTTATTTGAAGATGAAAAGAACACGAACACTAATACAAAACTAAACAAAAACAACAAACGATTGTAACGCTATACAAACTACGTGCACACATGCAACATAGACAATTACCCACAACCTACCTAATGCCTATGGCTGCCTTAAATATGGCTCCCAATCAGAGACAACGATAGACAGCTCTCTCTGATTGAGAACCATTCCAGGCAACCATAGACTTACCTAAACACCTACACTGAACACAACACCATGAACTCTACAAAAACTCCCTGGACAAAACAACCACCCAAGACGAGACAAACACACACAAACATCCCCCATGTCACACCCTGACCTAACTAAAATAATACAGAAAACAAAGATAACTAGAGGCGGCATGGTGCGTGCATACCGGCCCCCCCCCCCAAAGGTGCGGACTCTGGCCGCAAAACCTGACACAGAAGGGGAGGGTCGCGGTGGGCCTTCCTACGGCGGCGGCTCGGGTGCGGACGTGGCCCCCACTCCACCATAGTCATACCCGCTTTGGTGGCGCCTCTGGAAGCGGCTACCCTTGCAGCGCGTCGCCCGGACTGAACCATCCATCAGAGGGCGCCCCTGGACTGAGGGCAGCTCCGGACTGAGGGGCAGCTCCTGACTGACTGACGGCTCTGGCAGATCCTGGCTGGGCGGGCGGGCTCTGGCAGATCTCTGGCTGGCGGGCGGCTCTGGGCTGGGCTCCTGGCTGCGGGCGGCTTGGCTGGCTCGCTGGCTGGCGGGCGGCTGCTGGCTGCTCCTGGCTGGCGGGCGGGCTCTGGCTGCTCGCTGGCGGCGGCGGCTCTGAAGGCTCAGGACAGACGGCGGCTCAGACGGCGTTGGGCAGTACGACGGCGCAGGCGAGCGCTGGGCAACGGCGGCGCTGGGCAGACTGGGCAGACCTCTGGCGGGCTGAGGCGCACAGTAGGCTGGTGCGTGGTGCGGAACTGGTGGTATGGGTACCGGGCTAAGACACGCACCTCAAGGCTAGTGCGGGAGGCAGCAACAGGCGCACAGGATCTGGAGACGCACAGGAGGCTTTGGTGCGTGGTGCGGCGGAACTGGTGGTACTGCGGGCTGGAGACACGCACCACAGGGCGAGTGCGTGGAGGAGGAACAGGGCTCTGGAGACACATCTGGAGCCTGGTGGCGTGGTGTTGAGGCTGGTGGTACTAGGCTGGGGTGGGGAGTGGCGCCGGATATACCGGACCGTGCAGGCGTACTGGCTCCCTTGAGCAGCCGAGCCTGCCCAACCTTACCTGGTTGAATGCTCCCCGTAGCCCGACGCAGTGCGGGGGAGTGGAATAACCCGCACTGGGCTGTGTTGGCAACCGGGAACCATGCGTAAGGCTGGTGCCATGTATGCCGGCCCGAGAAGACGTACTGGAGACCAGACGCGTTGAGCCGGCTTCATGGCACCTGGCTCAATGCCCAATCTAGCCCGGCCGATACGAGGAGCTGGAATGTACCGCACCGGGCTATGCACCGTACAGGAGACACCGTGCGCTCTACCGGCATAACACGGTGTCTGCCACTACTCTCGGCTTCCCCCGGTAAGCACGGGGAGTTGGCGCAGGTCTCCTCTGACTTTCGCCAACTCCCTTGTAGTCTCCCCCCCCAAGAATGTTTTGGGTTTGACTCTCAGGCTTCCAGCCGCTCGCTTCCGTGCTGCCTCCTCATAATCGCCTCCTCTCGGCTTTAGCTGCCTCCAGTCTTCACGAGGGAGGCGATATTCTCCCGGTTGGCCCAAGGTCCCTTAGCGTCCAGTATTTCTTCCCAAGTCGCAAGAATCCTGTGTGGCGTCTCCTTGCTGGCTGCTTATCACGCTGCTTGGTCCTGGTATGGTGGGTAATTCTGTCACGATCGTCTTCGTATTGTGAGAGAGAGGACCAAGGTGCAGCGTGATATAAATACATCTTCTTTATTTGAAGATGAAAAGAACACTAATACAAAAACAACAAACGATCGTGAAGCTATACAAACTACGTGCACACATAGACAATTACCCACAACCTACCTAATGCCTATGGCTGCCTTAAATATGGCTCCCAATCAGAGACAACAATAGACAGCTGTCTCTGATTGAGAACCATTCCAGGCAACCATAGACTTACCTAAACACCTACACTGAACACAACCCCATAAACTCTACAAAAACTCCCTGGACAAAACAAACACCCAAGACGAGACAAACACACACAAACATCCCCCATGTCACACCCTGACCTAACTAAAATAATACAGAAAACAAAGAAGGCCAGGGCGTGACACATTTAGTCAACACATTCACAAATGGTGACTTTGATCACAGTTTTTAGGTTTAGATTGATTTATGTTCATAGCTAGCTAGCAGCACAAGTGAATATGACGCAGGTAGCTTAGACCACATATCCTAGTGAATATGATGAAGGTAGCTTAGACCACATATCCTAGTGAAAATGATGCAGGTAGCTTAGACCACATATCCTAGTGAATATGATGCAGGTAGCTTAGACCACATATCCTAGTGAATATGATGCAGGTAGCTTAGACCACATATCCTAGTGAATATGATGCAGGTAGCTTAGACCACATATCCTAGTGAATATGATACAGGTAGCTTCAGTTTCATTTTCATCCAGCCTTACCCTTTCCAGGAAATGAAAGGTGCAAACAGAACCTGAAAATTCAGAACAACTCACATATCCTAGTGAATATGATACAGGTAGCTTCAGTTTCATTTTCATCCTGCCTTACCCTTTCCAGGAAATGAAAGGTGCAAACAGAACCTGAAAATTCAGAACAACTCAGCACTACCAGTGGAGCGACATCAATCTGCCAAGGTAACGTTTAACACATTGTAAAGAAAAATAGAGACAGAAACTTAAAAGGGCAACATCCAACAAGGAAAATATGTCATTTTATAATAATAGATAATAGATGTTTAAACTGAATTCCAAACTTAGGCTACAGCTGATACATTTACATTATACAATCTTCATTCTATTCTAGCCTTTGTTTTTATCAAGTGAAGTAGGTCCTAAAACCAATTAGGAACAAATAGTTGTCAATGCTAACATGTCTTATTTTACAGGTTTATTCTCATTTGTCAGAGATTAAAGTCCAGTGCCTGTGCCAATGTCATTAGTTATATGATGTTTTATCTTTTTTTTTTGATGTTCTAGATGGATAAGATGTTCAAATTTCTTCAAAAGCACAAACTGGAGCACTACTACAAAAAATTTCTCACTTTTGGTGTCAAAGATGAGAGCGATTTCATTGATGGCGTAAATGGTGAAGATTTAGACAAAATGGGTAAGGTCACAGACTTGTAACTGACTTAATGACACCATATTAATGCTGTGCCATTCTTTAGCTTGATGAGGCTTAAACCATTAAGTCATAGCTAAGAGTAATTTATTATTATACCACCCCAAGTCATTATCAACAGAAATGCTAACACACTCAACCTGTTTTTGTGCCTATCTGCTGATGTAGTGAGCATACAATAGCTAGTTGCTCTCAATCAGACTAACCTACTGGTGAAAATCGAATTAATCTATGCCAGTTAGATTTGCATGTCCGCTAACACGAAAAACAGGTCTAACGAGTAGCATACAGCGTACCATGGTTTTAAATGCATGCTGCATGCCTGGACCTAAAGGGTTGTGGTTACTGTCACACCCTGACCTGTGCTTGTCTCCACCCCCACCAGGTGTCTCCAATTTGTCCCCATTATCTCCTGTGTATTTATACCTGCGTTTTCTGTTTGTCTGTTGCCAGTTTGTCTTGTCAAGTCCTACCAGTGTGATTTCCTGTTGCTGGTTTCTAGTCCTCCTGGTTTTGGCCATTCTGCTTGCCCTGATCCTGCCTGCTGTTCTCTACCTGTTTAACCCTACCTTGGATTTCTGACCATTCTGCCTGCCTGCCTGCTGTTCTGTACATTACTGACACTCCCAGACTTACTGACCTCTGCCTGCCCTTGACCTGTTGTTTGCCTGCGCACTGTTTTGTAATAAACCTCTGTGATTCAAACTGTCTGCATCTGGGTCTTATCCTGAGTCCCGGTAGTTACAGTATTTATGGTTGTTTTTTTGCCATTTCGTGTAGGTTTCATAACCTTAATAACATGTGATTTTTTTCTGAACAGGTTTAAGTCAATTAGAGAAGATTCGCTTTGAAAAAGTGAAAGATTCCATCCGAAGACTCAGAGCGCCACAGCAAGCGATGCCTGTACAAAAATCAATGGAGGCTTTTAATCTGCAGTACACATACCCCCACTGTCCTGAGCCAAAAGAGATCAGAGGTGAGACATACTGTAGTAGTAGGTCTTATAGGAAAGAGGGGATCATTTTATTTAGAGGGCTTCTAAAACTCATCAAAAGCATCATGTCACTGATCTGTCATTATGCCCCTCTTTGTGGAATGCCTCATGCTTGACCCTCGGTACAATTTTGAATGCAGACATGGATCCTGCTACAAACACAGTTGAAGACCTGATGCTAAGGATCTGTCACCAAGAGGGCATTGAGAACTCTAAAGCTGTGTGCCTCTACACCATTGAGGGAATGCCTTTAACTGATGATCCTTTCTTCAACACATGTAAGTTAACCAGATACAGTTTACGTAATTCCTTTTGTGTTGCCCACATCACAGCTCCTCGATGTGAATTATTTCCATAGAACTCACAGCCCCTTGTATTGACATGGGGTGGCATCCATAGCTCTATACAGTTGAAGTCGGAAGTTTACATACACTTAGGTTGGAGTCATTAAAACGTATTTTCCACCACTCCACAAATTTCTTGTTAACAAACTATAGTTTTGGCGAATCGGTTAGGACATCTACTTTGTGCATGACACAAGTAATTTTTCCAACAATTGTTTACAGACTGATTATTTCACGTATAATTCACTGTATCACAATTCCAGTGGGTCAGAAGTTTACATACACTAAGTTGACTGTGCCTTTAAACAGCTTGGAAAATTCCAGAAAATTATGTCATGGCTTTAGAAGCTTCTGATAGGCTAATTGACATCATTTGAGTCAATTGAAGGTGTACCTGTGGATATATTTCAAGGCCTACCTTCAAACTCAGTGCACCTCTGCTTTACATCATGGGAAAATCGAAAGAAATCAGTCAAGACCTCAGAATAAAAATTGTAGACCTCCACAAGTCTGGTTTATCCTTGGGAGCAATTTCCAAACGCCTGAAGGTACCACATTCATCTGTACAAACAATAGTACGCAAGTATAAACACCATGGGACCACTCAGCCGTAACCGCTCAGGAAGGAGACGCGTTCTGTCTCCTAGAGATGAACGTACTTTGGTGCAAAAAGTGCAAATCAATCCCAGAACAACAGCAAAGGACCGTGTGAAGATTCTGGAGGAAACAGGTACAAAAGTATCTATATCCACAGTAAAACGAGTCCTATATCGACATAACCTGAATGGCTGCTCAGCAAGGAAGAAGCCACTGCTCAAAAACCAGCATAAAAAAGCCAGACTTTTTTATAACTGCACATGGGGTTTAACTGCACATGGGGACAAAGATCATACTTTTTGGAGAAATGTCCTCTGGTCTGATGAAACAAAAATAGAACTGTTGGCCATAATGACCATCGTTATGTTTAGTGGAAAAGGGGAGGCTTGCAAGCCGAAGAACACCATCCCAACCGTGAAGCATGGGGGTGGCAGCATCATGTTGTGGGGGTGCTTTGCTACAGGAGGGACTGGTACACTTCACAAAATAGATGGCATCATGAGGCAGGAATATTATGTGTATATATTGAAGCAACATCTCAAGACATCAGTCAGGAGGTTAAAGCTTGTGTATGTAAACTTCTTACCCACTGGGAATGTGATGAAAGAAATAAAAGATGACATAAATCATTCTCTCTACTATTACTTTGACATTTCACATTCTTAAAATAAAGTGGTGATCCTAACTGACCTAAGACAGGGAATTTTTACGAGGATTAAATGTCAGGAATTGTGAAAAACTGAGTTTAAATGTATTTGGCTAAGGTGTATGAAAACTTCCGACTTCAACTGTATATGAATGTGATGGTTACATTTCTCCAGCCACCCCCCATCCCTCAGCTTTAGGCCTCATTGATACGAGGTAGCAACTTTAATTCTCTGTACTCCTTAGTCAGTGGGCTTACTACCACTGTATGCAAACATACAAGCCTGCCTACATGCAAATAATAAGGATGAAAATATGTGTTTTACAGCTTTACAACAATTTTTAATGCATTAACCTGCCCATATTATTTCAATCAAATAACACTTTCAGCGACACTTTACGTAAGCAGTACTCCAGAGTATCTATAAGAGAATGAATCATTCATCATGTGAATTCTAAAATGACTTTATACTTATTTGATACAGATACAAATACATGGTGATACATAACATTGATCTGTTACAGGATACATACTGTATATAAATCTGTTATGATCATAGGAAAGGATTGGAAATTGTAATCTACTTCAATATAATTTGAGGGAAAATGACATGGAAGATCCCTTGTGTTGACAATCATGTTGAATTTCAATCCTTTTTAGGGTCTTTGAAAGACAGGCACATTCAAAATGGAGGTAAGCTTTATGCCATGTTTACACCCAAGGAGAACCTGAAACAAGCCCCCCGAACGCCACAGCGAGAGGTGAATGACATCATAGGAGAGGATAATGTTCGATGCCGCATCATGCTCAAGGTAAATTCATCATGTTAATTAAAAATACAAAGCTCAAAGCAACAAGGCTTGTAGGACTCAAGTTATTTATTTATAGCTGTTAAGCTTTTTTTGTATAATTTCAAACAGTAGTTTTGAAAGTTGTGCTCACAAGCCAAAATGGGTCCCTGAAAATGTTGTTGTGCACAATTGTGTACAATGTCATCCATTTCGTATGATATGTTACGTCCTGAATTTAAAAAAATATATTATACACTGAAAAAAAATATAAACGCCACATGTGCTGGTCCCATGTTTCATGAGCTGAAATAAAAACTCCCAGAAATTGTCCATATGCACAAAAAGCTTATTTCTCTCAAAGTATGTTACATCCCTGTTAAAGGCTGTGCATGGTCAATCTGATGTCTGCAGTGGCCGTACAGCATTTTCTGCGATATTGCCTCTGTAGAAGTCAGGACATTCATACTTCTTGTCCAGGAATAGAGTTTCTGTTTATACAGGACCTCCCGCCTCCACCTACCATCAACCAATCATGTAAATGCAGAGTATACGAAGCCCCCCGCATTGTTCCAAAAATTGGGAGGCGCATGACATCACCGTACGGAGCTCGATTTGGCCTCCGGAGGCTCCTCAATTGTGTCACACCCTCCATACGGAGCCTCCGGATCGCATAGCCAGAGCAAGCATAAAATGGCTTTTAGTGAGCTTTTCTCATTTGCCAAGATAATCCATCCACCAGAAAGGTGTGGCATATCAAGGAGCTGATTAAACAGTATGATCATTACACAGGTGCACCTTGTGCTGGGGACAATAAAAGGCCACTTTAAAATGTGCAGTGTTGTCACACAACACAATGCCACTGATGTCTCAAGTTGAACAAGCGTGCAGTTGGCATGCTGACTGCAGGAATATCCGGCAGAGCTGGTGCCAGATAATTGAATGTTAATTTCTTTACCATATGCTGCCTTCAACATCATTTTAGAGAATTTGGCAGTACGTTCAACCGGCCTCACAAACGCAGACCCCACGTAACCATGCCAGCCCAGGACCTCCACATCCTACGGGATCATCTAAGACCAGCCACCCGGACAGCTGATGAAACTGTGGGTTTGCACAACTGAAGAATTTCTGCACAAACTGTCAGAAACCATCTCAGGGAAGCTCATCTGCGTGCTCGTCGTCCTCACCTGGGTCTTGATCTGACTGCAGTTCGACGTCGTAACCGACTTCAGTGGGTAAATGCTCACCTTCGATGGTCACTGGCACGCTGGAGAAGTGTGCTCTTCACGGATGAATCCCGGTTTCAACTGTACCGGGCAGATGGCAGACAGTGTTTATGGCGTTGTGTGGGCGAGCGGTGTGCTGATGTCAACATTGTGAACAGAGTGCCCCATGGTGGCGGTGGGGTTACGGACCCCAAGCTACGGACAACGAACACAATTGCATTTTATTGATGGCAATTTTAATGCACAGAGATACTGTGATGAAATCCTGAGGCTCATTGTCATGCCGTTCATCAGCCGCAATCACCGCCTGTTTCAAGTTTTAATGTCACATGCACAAGTACAGTGAAATGCCTTTCTTGGAAACTCAAAACCCAACAATGCAGTAATCAATAACAATGTATTACTAGAAAAAACACAAGAGAAATAAGAATAGGAAATATGAAATACAAAATAAGTAAGTAAGCATACTATATACAGGAAATATTTAAAAAGTCAGTTCCAATACCATATTTACATGTGCATCGATACTGGAGTGATGGAGGTAGATATATACAGGGGTAAGGAGACAGGGATACTGGAGTGATGGAGGTAGATATGTACAGGGGTAAGGAGACAGGGATACTGGAGTGATGGAGGTAGATATGTACAGGGGTAAGGTGACAGGGATACTGGAGTGATGGAGGTAGATATGTACAGGGGTAAGGAGACAGGGATACTGGAGTGATGGAGGTAGATATGTAGGGAGAGGTTGTTGCTCTGGCACCACACTGTCAGGTCACTGACCTCCCTGTTGGCTGACTCATCGTCGTCGGTGATCAGGCCTACCAACAACGTGTCCTTAGCGAACTTGACAATGATGTTAGAGTCGTGTGTGGCCACACAATTGTGGATGAACAGGGAGTACAGGAGGGGACTAAACACACACCCCAGTGGGGCCTCTGTGTTAAGGGTCAGTGTGGAAGATGTGATGTTGCCTACCCTCACCACCTGGGGTTGTCCTGTCAGGAAGTCCAGGATACAGTTGCAGAGGGAGGTGTTCAGACCCAGAGTCCTAAGCTTGGTGATGAGCTTGGAGGGGATAATGGTCTTGAACGCTGAGCTGTAATCAATGAACAGCATTCTCACATAGGTATTCCTCTTATCTAGGTGGGTGAGGGCAGTGTAGAGAGAAATTGAGATTGTGTCGTCTATGGATCTATTGGGGCGGTATGCAAATTGGAGTGGGTCTAGGGTGTCTAGCATGGTGTAGTTAATGTGTGCCATAACCAGCCTCTCAAAGCACTTCATGATTACAGAAATGAGTGCTACAGGGTGGTAGTCATTGTGGCATGAAGTCTTAGAGTTCTTAGGAACAGAAATTATGGTGGTCATCTTAAAACATGTGGGGATTACAGACTGGGACAAGGAGAAGTAGAAAATTACAGTGAATATGCCTTCCAGCTGTTCTGCGCATGCGCTGAGAATGCACCCTGGAATACCGTCGGGGCCCGCGGCCTTGCGGGTGTTGACCTGATTAATGACCCTTCTCACGTCGGCCTCGGCGAACCTGATCACCCAGTCCTCTCTGTCAGTGAAGGCCCTTACACCCTGCTCGATGTTGTTGGGTCTTCTTTTGTAATCCGTAATGGACTGTAGCCCCTGCCAGATGCGGCAGGCGTCGGAGGCCTGTGTTATATGATTACACCTTATTCCTATATTGTTATTTTGCTCCTTTGATGACTCTGCAGAGGTCATAGTGGGGCTTCTTGTACTTATTCATGTTTTCGGCCATAGCATCAGTGTTGTCTACGATAGCTCTGTGTGAGGTAGCCCTGCTCATTAGTTTTGCGCCAACATCTGTGTTAATCCAGGGCTTTTGGTTGGGGAAGCAGCGAACCCTCACTGTGGGTACAACGTCGCTGATTCATTTTCTAATGAAGCCGGTGACAGAGGTGGTTAGCTCATCAATGTTATCGGCGGAGTCTCAAAACATATTACAATCAGCGCTAGCAAAGCAGTCCTACTGTTTCAGATTCTGCTGAAACAGGAAGTACGGAGTCATGATCTGCTTTGCCGAATGGCGGACAAGGGAGGGCCTTGTATGCTTGCTTGTGGGTAGAATTGCAGTGGTCGAGGACTTTATCGCCCCTAGTGGCGTTGGAGAAGTGTTGATGGAAGTTGGGCATCACGTGTCTTATTGACGCCAAATTAAAATTGCTGGCAACCAGAAAGGCATCCTCTGGGTGTAGGGTTTCCTGCTTTTTGTATAGCCTTGTACAGCTCGTTAAGAGCCAGCTTGTTATTTTTATTGTCCTGAGGTGGAATGTATACAGCGGTCTCGATAACAGCTGAAAACTCAGGAGGTAGAAGGGTTGGAATTTTGCTATCAGGTATTCCAAGATGGGTGAACAGTGGGTCGATACTTCCACCGCGCTGGAATCAGCACACCAGTTGGAATTGATGAAGAGGCAAACCCCTCCCCCCTCAATTTCCCCGACTCCACTGTCCTGTCCGCCTGGTGAATTGAGAATACGTCGAGTTGGATAGCCATGGGGGTATCTTGCCTGCCTCATATTTCTGAAAAGCTAAGAATATTGCAGTTCCGAGAGTCCCGTTGCTAGAAAATATGCGATCGGAGGTCATCCATCTTATTATCAAGTGACTGTACATTAGCCAGTAGAATGGAGGGAAGAGGTGGTCGGTTTTCGCTTCGCCTTAATCTCACCAGAAACCCCCTCTCTTGCCTTTATAATGCTGGTGTTTCCCCTTGGGTAGCCCAAAAATTGGTCCGGAATTATGAGAGCCCAGGGCAGATGAGTCAAAGTGGAAGCCGGAACTGGGATAAGTATGTTCAAGAGTTCTTGTCGGCTGTAAGAAATAATAGCGGATACATTTTGTGAAAATAAAGTAAAAATAAACGACAACATAATCACAAAATAGCAAAGTTGGGTCGGGGCTTGCAAACGGCAGCCCTCCAGTACGGCGCCATATTCAGCATCATAATGCACGGCCCCATGATCTGTATGGACATAATTCCTGGAAGCTGAACATTTTCCAGTTCTTCCATGGCCTGCATACTCACCAGACATGTCACTCATTGACCATGTTTGGGATGCTCTGGATCGACGTGTATGACAGCGTGTTCCAGTTCCCGCCAATATCCTGTAACTTCGCACAGCCATTGAAGAGGAGTGGGACAACATTACACAAGCCACAATCAACAGCCTGATCAACTCTATGCAAAGGAGATCACGCTGCATGATGCAAATGGTCACACCAGGTTTTCTGATCCTCGCCCAAATCTTTTTTTAAAGGTATCTGTGATCAACAGATGCATATCTGTAATACCATGCATTAACATTTTTGTTCAGTACTAGTCAAAAGTTTGGATACACCTACTCATTCAAGGGTTTTTCTTTATTTTTACCATTTTCTACATTGTATAATAATAGTGAAGACATCAAAACTATGAAATAACACATGCAAGTAACCATGTAGTAACCAAAAAAGTGTTAAACAAATTAAAATATATTTGAGATTTGAGATTTTTCAAAGTAGCCACCCTTTGCCTTGATGACAGCTTTGCAGTTTTTGTTGTTGTTGTAAATGTATAAAAAATAAAAACTGAAATATCTTATTTACATAAGTATTCAGACCCTTTGTTATGAGACTCAAAATTGAGCTCAGGTGCATCCTGTTTCCATTGATCATCCTTGAGATGTTTCTACAACTTGATTGGAGTCCACTTGTGGCAAATGCAATTGATTGGACATGATTTGGAAAGGCACACAACTGTCTATGTAGAGTTCCACAGTTGACAGTGCATGTCAGAGCAAAAACCAAGCCATGAAGTCGAAGGAATTGTCTGTAGAGCTCAGAGACAGGATTGTATCGAGGCACAGATCTGGGGAAGGGTACCACAAAATGTATGCAGCATTGAAGGTCCCCAAGAACAGTGGCCTCCATCATTCTTAAGTGGAAGAAGTTTGGAACAACCAAGACTCTAGAGTTGGCCACCCGACCAAACTGAGCAATTTGGGGAGAAAGGCCTTGGTCAGGGAGGTAAGATGAGAGAACCTTCCAGAAGGACAACCATCTCTGCAGTACTCCACCAATCAGGCCTTTATAGTAGAGTGGCCAGACGGAAGCCACTCCTCAGTAAAAGGCACATGACAGCCCGCTTGGAGTTTGCCAAAAGGCACCTAAAGGACTCTCAGACCATGAGAAACAAGATTCTCTGGTCTGATGATACCCAATAATGACAAAGCAAAAAAAGTTTTTTTGAAATATGAGACATAAAGATGAGACAATTATAATCAGAAAATATTATTAACATGTAAATATTATTGATTACAGAATAAATAGCAGAAGAATAAGTGCAGATTAAATAATGCTGTAATTTAAAATTGTATACCCAATGTAGGCTACTGCCCCTTTAAGAGCTAGAATTGATTTTGTATCCTATGTTCTGATTTAAATACTATATGTTGGTGACTTCTCACACTATTCAAACCCTACAATCGAATAAACAGCTTATGAAGCTCTCTTATAGATCACATAGTATTGCAAACAAATAATCTTAACTAAAAACTCCACACATATTTTGGAATTTCTGTGTATTCTTGAAAATCGCTAATCAATATCCAAAAATAGCATGTGATTTTTCTGCGAACATGCACATCATCCTCTCCTCTCTTTTGTGGCACTAATGTGAGGAGTTATGTCAGGGAAAACGATGTTGCAGTAGTCTAGTGTGTGGTGCGGGAATAATGACAAGCGAACCTGTGGAGATTTGTGTTCACATTGCCCTAAAAATGGGAACCGGACCGCGGAATTCAAGCGAACCGAACTCAGACCACCTCTAGAGATGGTCTCAGTTCGGTTCGCTTCAGGGGCTCTTTTGAGGGGTCTTAGTTCCTTTGTTCACACTGAACAATTAAGCGAAACCGCACCAAGTTCACAAAAATTGTCTGAAAGGGTCCAAGTGTGAAAACACCCTTAGATCACATTCAATCTCTTTAAACTCTTGCTTTAATTAATTCTAACCCCTTACTGTACACTTTTCCAAACCTGTTATAAGGGCACAAGGCGAGACCCAAATGCAGACACAGGAGGCAGATGGTTGAGCTCCAATATTTATTATAACAAAGGGAGTAGGCAAACGCAGGTCGGGGACAGGCGAGAGTTCATAAACCAGGTCAGAGTCCAAACAGTACTAGGCGATAGGCAGTCTCAAGGTCAGACCAGGCAGGGGTCAGAAACCAGATCAGAGTCCAAAACAGTACAAGGGGATAGGCAGGCTGGTAGTCAGAACAGGCAGGCGGGTTCAGAGTCAGGACAGTTAAGGGTTGAAACCAGGAGGACTAGAAACATACAGAAACTGGGAAAAATAGGAGCAAGGAAAACCACTGGTTGACTTGGCAAACAAGACGAACTGGCACAGAGAGACAGGAAACACAGGGATATATACACCGGGGATAATAGGCGACATCTGGAGGGCTGGAGACAATCCCAATGACAGGTGAACCAGATCAGGGTGTGACACCTGTATGTATTATTATGTTACCAGGTAGCAATTAAGGTGTGTTTTGAAATAATGACTGTCAATTATTTTTATATACTTTTCATCAATAGGGAGACTTTGAGGTCAAGGTGGACTTGGCAAGTGACACACTACGAGATCTGAGACAGAAGCTCTCTGATGAAAGTGGAATCCCAGCACATGTCCTCCATTACAAGTAATGTTATGTGCATATACAGTATAATTTAATAATTTATTAATACATTTAATAACAGAAAAAAGCAGTAAATTAATTCATAAACACAGGACACATAATAATTTTACCATCTATAGTTTCAGTACACCTTTTTTCTCACACGATAAGCCATCACTATTATTATAATGACTTATTTGATCACAGTGATTTTGGAGGAACATTAAGGACATTTTTATACGTTTTATTATACATAAAAAACACATAATTAATAAACCTCGGTACATCTAATGTTTTCACTACATATAGTATCAATATAACTTTCACACAGCATCAGGCGATAAGCCATCATTATTAAGTCAATATTGATGTTTTTTGCAGACGTGAACGCGGTGGAGTTGGACAGACTTTGCTAGATTGTGGAATCAATGAGGAGTCAACTGTGGGCTTTTCTTTGTCCTCCTTCCCTGATGAGCGTCCAGACACTATGGAATTCTACTTGAATGATGTCGTACCCTCAGTGCAACAATCCCAGAAAGGACTCAGTGCTTTCTTTTCTTCACTTTATGCCATTGTGAGATATTCCAATATTTATTACACTGTCTTGTTACTGTCGTTTTGACCATAAACAATTATAAAAACATCTGATATTTTTATTACCATGCTCAGGCTACAGTGTTCCTTTGCTTGTGCCATTGGCGTTCTAATGTACAGTACTTTGTCACATCATGCATTAACTTCCCCATTATCCTTACAGAACGATAAACATTACGGAGAGGGATTGAACAAAGTGATTGCATACATTCGAAAGCTCAGTGGATGCAATCCTCTGGCGCAAAGTCTGCATCAGCTGTTGTACAGAAAGGAAATTGGAACAACGACCCAGAAGGTAATGTAAAGGTAATGTTTTACATATAAAATAATTTAATAAGTCCACAAATGTATTAATAAAATGTATACATTTGTTTTAGGTTGCTATCGTTGAAGGATTGTACAATCTCTTCAGAGAGCTGTTGCCAAGCCTCCACAAAAGAAGAGGTGACAAAATCATTGAAGACTCTGAGGTTTTTGAGAATGCACCAGTGTGCTGGGCCTACCTGTTATCTGAAGCAAAGGTGTGCCCATTGTCTTTTGAGATAACATTGATTAGAGCAGATGTATTGAATAAATATGCATTACACGATACGAAATGTTTTTAATGGGAGATTGAGATACTGCATGCACCTCTATTTGTTTGGTAGTTAAAATATCTTTCAGACCAGGAGCATTTCAAAATGAAACAAATGTATCTGTTTTTGTTCTCTACCTTAGAAAGAGAGTTCACAACATGAGGTCTATGTACCGATAGACTTGAACTCTCAACCTGGAGAACGTTTATGCGACCCAGTTCGAGTACCTGGGTTACCAGATGTCTTTGAGAGAGAGTATGTTCTGCAGAAAATTGAAGGTAAAACATCAGCAGTTGTGGGTGCTTGTGATATGAACAGCAAAATATGTTCTGTACCATCTACATGTGGCAAGGGCCAATAGTACCCTACTAATGGGAAACTTCTCTGCACTACTTTATAAGTACAAGATGACTCTACAGTATGGCAAATGCCATCATATCATGTGCCAAATTCCATAACTCCGGTCAATTGGCTCTAGATTCTAAGCATTGGTTTGCTACAGGTTCACCATCAACTGGTGCTATTTTTTACTCAAAAGTTTCAAGCAGTCCAATCACAAGTTTTGAATCAATAGCTGTGACTTGATTGGCTAACTGCAGCTATAATGTTAGACCTAGGAACCGGTTTGCTAAAACTGGTGGACATGTGTCTTTAGAGTTAACATAACTCATTAATAGAGGTGATGAATGTAGTTTCATGCCAATCAATGTTTCCTTCCAAAATTACGAATCTGTTTGGAAACCGGCATAGCAATGTTAATGTTAATTGAATTTTGCTCTGATAGTCCAATATAGTGGGCATATACAGTCACATACGAAGTTTTTGGCACCCTTGAAAATTACATTATTTTATACTAATACAATTGCTCAGAGAAAATATTTTCTTTAACAAGTAATACAAAATATCTAAAAAAGATAGGTGTCAAAATGATTGGCACTCGTGTTTTCAATACTTTGTGCACCCTCCCCTTGTGAGGATAACGTCAATTAGCCTTTTGCTATAATGTTTTATGAGATTAAAGAACACATTGGGAGGGATCTTAGACCATTCCTCCATACAGAATCTTTCCAAATCCTTGATATCCTTCTGTCTGCACTTATGGACTGCCCTCTTCAATTCAAACCACAGGTTGTCAATGGGAGAGACTGAGATGAAAAGTTGGTAGAATCTTATTCAAAATGGCTCACAGCTATTATGGCTACCAAAGGTGCTTCTACCAAGTATTACCTCTGGGGCGTGAAGAGATACGCAATATTTTTGGGGGTATTTTTTTAAATTAGGAACATTTTCCCCTAAAAATATTTCACTTTGATAAATGTGGAGTAGGTTCTGAATATTGGTAGGAATTCTTATTTAATTGATTCCCTTTTTTAATTCAATTTTAAGGCAGCATGTGAAGACTGCGTGCAAAGGCTCACTAGAGACGACCTTTTTTAGATGTTTAACTTGTTAAACAAAATATCTTTCCCTGAGCAATTGTATTAGTATAAAATAACATAATAATAAATCCCAAAAATTGCATATAGCTTGATATTTGTATTTATTTTAAACTGTGTTTTTTGCTAATCTATTTCAAGGGTGACAATACATTTGGATTTGACTATAGTGTCTTTCTTCCAGCACCTATAGGATGATGTACATTTTCAATTGATCGTGTAATTAGCAAAACTTTTTCTGAGTTTTTGCCAGATCCTAATCTTTTTCTTACCTCAATAGAAGTTCTTTGTTAAACTACAGGCTTTATGGAAAACCCTGTGAAGTAAACAATGCATGGATGCACCTTGAAGAAGGTTGTTTCAAAGTGTTTAATCCTAAAACTAACACAGATCTTTGAGTGATATTGTTGCAGTATAAATTGGATAGAAGTATTTGTAAGCTATTTGGGGATGTTTTTAGAGAATCCTAGCAAACACAATCCAGGGCTTTATATAGATAATGTATTTTAATTCATAGTCAAACCCAGATTTAATAGTGCTACACCTATGTTAATGATTGTAGATGTAGATTTTTCACATACGCTGCTACTATTCTGTTTATTGTCTATGCATAGTCATAGGCTGGTAACTGAGGCTGGTAACTCTAATGAACTTATCCTCTGCAGCAGAGGTAACTCTGGGTCTTCCATTCCTGTGGCGGTCCTCATGAGAGCCAGTTTCATCATAGCACTTGATGGTTTTTGTGACTGCACTTGAAGAAACGTTCAAAGTTCTTGAAATGTTCTGTATTGACTGACCTTCATGTCTTACCTCAATTAGTACGCATTTCACGTTAAGGTCTACTACACCTGTTGTATTCTGTGCATGTGACGAATAACATTTTATTTGATTTTAATCCCACTTTGTAAAAATACAATGTGAAGAAATCCAAGGGGTATGAATACTTTTGCAAGGCACTGTATATGTGAATCAAACTTTGACATAATAGTTTTATGTCGCATGATCTTTCATTGCATGATATGCTGTTTTCCCATTGTTAAGATGGAGAGAAAATCCCAAACTGCTCTGTGGAGATCCTGACAGAGACTTCAATGTCTAGAGCCTCTGATGTTGAAAAGATTTTACTCAGCCTACCTCCATCCATCAAGACGTTCCCTGTTTGGATTTCGTATGGACTTGTAACTGGTCAAAAGTAGGCTTACAATTCTTTCATTATATCATACAATACTGTATTGATATATAGTGTATTGGTAATAAATGTAATGGTTTAATATTTAAATTCAAGCTTTCAGATGAATCTAGATGGGACATTTACAGAGATGACTAAAGAATTGAAAGCATACCCTCATCTGACGGTCACTCCACCACTGCTGTTGAAGGATTTAGGAGTGGATGGGCCACGTCTCGTTCTTTTGAAAGAAGGTAGAATACTGGGCCTTGTGCTAAACTAGTTCCAGTCTTGGTACAATGTATCATAAATTAATATATATATATAAAATATTTGAGCTTAATATGTTTATGAATTGTCACATACCACTGTACCACACACAAAACATCCTATACTTCTATTTCAGGGTGTTCGCTCGTTGTTGCGTAGGCCTATGCAAATGAATAGATTAGGTTAGAAAGTTTAATAGTCACATTTACAGGTTTGCAGATGTAATTACAGGGTACAGTGAAAATCTTAATCCCTGAGCTCCAACAATGCAGGCAAAGTGAAATAAAGTAATAAAAATAGGAATAATAATATACACTTCCGGTAAAAGTGGACAATTTTCCACTTGTCTAATGTCCATTGCGCGTGTTTCTTGGCCCAACCAAGTCTCTTCTTATTATTGGTGTCCTTTAGTAGTGGTTTCTTTGCAGCAATTCAACCATGAAGGCTTGATTCACACAGTCTCCTCTGAACAGTTGATGTTGAGATGTGTCTTTTACTTGAACTCTGTGATACATTTATTTGGGCTGCAATTTCTGAGGCTGGTAACTCTAATGAACTTATCCTCTGCAGCAGAGGTAACTCTAGGTCTTCCTTTCCTGTGGTGGTCCTCATGAGAGCCAGTTTCATCATAGCGCTTGATGGTTTTTGTGACGGCACTTGAAGAAACGTTCAAAGTTCTTGAAATGTTCTGTATTGACTGACCTTCATGTCTTAAAGTAATGATGAACTGTCGTTTCTCTTTGCTTATTTGAGCTATTCTTGCCATATGGACTTGTTCTTTTACCAAATAGGGCTATCTTCTGTATACCCCCCACAACACAACTGATTGGCTCAAACGCAATAAGAAGGAAAGAAATTCCACAAATTAACTTTTAAGAAGACACACCTGTTAATTGAAATGCATTCCAGGTGACTACCTCAAGAAGCTGATTGAGAGAATGCCAAGAGTGTGCAAAGCTGTCATCAAGGCAAAGGGTGGCTATTTGAAGATTCTCAAATATAAAATATATTTTGATTTGTTAAACACTTTTTTTGGTTACTACATGATTCCATATGTGTTATTTCAGTCACTGTTGTGCCTTCACCACAGTGTCCGTGTATTTTGACCATTTCACCTCCTCGGAGAAGTGTATGCCAAGGAACCTGACATTTTTGACCGTCTCCCTGTTGATGATGATGGGGGAGTGCTTTTCCCTCTGAAGTTCACATTCAGCTCCTTTGTTTTGCTGACATTGAGAGAGAGGTTGTTTACCTGGCACCATGCCGTCAGAGTGCCTACCTCCTCCCTATGCCGAGCTGTCGGCCAGCTCTGCGTAGTTAGTAATCAGGCCTACTACTGTCGTGTTGTCAGCGAACTTGATGATGGAGTTGGAACTGTGTGAGGCCACGCAGACGTGGGTATACAGGGAGTATATTAGGGGACAGAGTATGCATCCTTGTGGGGCCCACGTGTTGAGAATCAGTGTTGAGGAGGTAATGTTGACTACCTTCACAACCTAGGGTCGGCCCGTCAGGAAGTCCAGGACCCAGTTGCATAGGGAGGAGTTCAGGGCTGTGAGCTTTATGATGAGCTTAGAGGACACTATGGTATTGAGGGTCGAGCTGTAGTCGATGAACAGCATCCTCACATATGCATTCCTTTTGTCCAGGTGGGCAAGGGTAGTGTGCGATCGCGATTGCGTCATCCTTGGATCTGTCAGGGCGATAGGTGAATTGGAAAGGGTCGAGTGTGTCGGGGAGGGAGGAGGTGATGTGGTCTTTGACTAGCCTCTCGAAGCACTTCGTGAGTGCTACGGGTCAGTAGTCATTCAGTTACTTTCCCTTTCTTGGGCACAGGGATGATAGTGGACATCAAGCAGGTGGGAATAGCTGCCTGAGCTAGAGAGAGATTGAAAATATCAGAGAACACAACAGCCAGCTGGTCTGCACATGATCTGAAGGCGCGGCTAGGGATGCCGTCTGGGCTTGCAGCCTTGCGAGGGTTAACATATTTGACTGACTAACATATGCCTTCCGTGGAGACCGTAAGTACAGTACGTAACCCACGTTGTCCTCAGAGGCTCTCCTCGGCAGCTCAGAGTCATTGTGCACGAAGCGTGAGAAAAAGGTGTTTAGCTCATCCGGTAGCGTTGCGGTAGCATTGCGTTGGTTTTTCGCAATGTGGCTGGCTTTCTTTTTGTAATCCGTGATCGTCAGGAGCCCTTGCCACAAACAGCTTGTGTCCAACCCGCTGAATTGCTTCTCCAGTTTATCCCTATACTTGTATTTCGCCATCTTAATCGATCTGCGTAGGTCGTACTTGTACTGTTTAAAACCTGTTTAGGCCAGGGGTGCACTCCTCCCACATTCCATTGAAAAGGCAGAGCGGCAAATTCAAAAAAGAAAATTGAAATATTTAACTTTCATACATTAACAAGTCCAATACAGCATTTGAAAGATAAACATCTTGTCAATCCATCCAACATGTCCGATTTTTTAAATGTTTTACAGAGAAAACACCACATATATTTATGTTAGGTCACCACCAAATAAAAAAAGACAGACAGACATTTTTCACAGCACAAGTAGACTGCAGGTAGCATGCACAAGCCAACCTAACTAACCTAGAACCAACCTAAATAACCTAGAAAAAACTACCTCAGATGACAGTCCTATAACATGTTACACAATAAATCTATGTTTTGTTCCAAAAAATTGCATATTTTAGCTATAAATCAGTTTTACATTACTGCTACCATCATAGCTACAGTCAGAAATCGCGGGATGTAGCAGGAGTAAATACAACACCATACCTAATACACATCATAAAACATTTCAGACAATATATGGTGGATAGCTAATGAAAACAAATATTTGTGAATATAGCAATATTTCCGATTTTTGAAGTGTTTTACAGCGAAAAACACAATATATCGTCATATTAGCTTACTACAATAGCTAACATCACAACAGCATTGGCTCAAGGCAAACGGTAGCATAGCACAGTTCGACAGATATATATGAAATAGCATCCCAAATTGGGTCCTTATCTTTGTTGATCTTCCATCAGAATGTTCTCCAAGGGGTCCTTTGTTCAGAACCGACTTTATTTGGATCCATAACAGAACGATTTCCCTCAGAATTAGCAAGCACACTGGCCGTAGCGTTGCTAACCTCTCAGTTACTGAGAACCAATTCTTGCGACGCATCACGTCTAAAGTCCAGAATAAATTTCAATAATATAATTAAACTATATTGAAAAAACATACTTTAGGATGATATTGTGACATGTATCAAAGAAAATCTAAGCCAGAGATCATATTCACCTTTAAAAAGGTTCTTCCATGAGCCGAGTACAGGTCCTACTTCGCGCCCAGGGAGAAAAAAAAAAGTGCGCACGTCTCAGTCCAAGAGGTTGTGTTCAGTCCCTGATCGAGATAATCGAGTGATTTCTTGTCTCACTTCCGCATGACACCCAGGCGAAGGCGTATGACGTGTTTCTACAGTCATAAGTGACATGCCCTTTTATAGACAAGCTCTTGAAAAGAGAGTTCGCTTTTGGAAATCTCACTTCCGGTTATGAAATGGTCTGTAAAAGGAGTTCTGTTTCACTTAGAGAAATAATTCAAAGTTTTTAGAAACTAGAGACTGTTTTCTATCCAATAGTAATAATAATATGCATATTGTACGAGCAAGAATTGAGTACGAGGCCGTTTAAAAATCATACGATTTTCACCAAAAGTGAAAATAGCACCCCCTGGTCCTTCAACAGGTTCCAAACTATTGTCCCTGGTCACCTTGCTGTGTTTATAGAGATTCTGCTTATAAACACGGCCAGGTGACCAGGGACAATAGTTTGGTTAAACAGGTTTCCCCACAAGGCTGCCATCAATCCATGGTTTTTGATAAGTCTTGAAAGACACTATCGGTATCACATCTATGCATTTTTTAATGAATCTGAGTCGGCGTATTCATTGATGTTATCTCTAGAGGCAACCCGGAACATATTCCAGTCCATGTGATCAAAACAGTCTTGGAGCATGGATTCTGATTGGTCGGACCAGCGTTGTACAGACCTGACCACCAGAACTTCCCTCTTGAGTCTTTGTTTGTAGGCGGGGAGAAGCAAAATGGAGTCATGGCCAGATTTGTCGAAAGGAGGACGAGAGAGGGCCTCATACCCATGTCGAAAAGGCATGTTACAGTGGTCAAGCATTGAATCTTCCGCAAGTTAAACAGTCAGTGTGTTGCTAAATAATTCGGGAACACGGTCCGTAAATTCCTTTTGTTAAAGTCCCCCGTGACAATGAACGCTGCCTCCAGGTATGCAGTCTCCAGTTTGTTCAGGGACCAATGAAGATCTTTGAGAACATTTTTGGTGTCGGCTTGGGGCGTGATGTACACAGCCATAGCAATAATCCCTGAGAACTCTCTTGGAAGGTGAAATGGCCAACAATTAATGACCAAGTTTTCCATGTCGGGAGGGCAGAAGCTCGCCAGTTCCTGTACATTTTCCGATTATGTTGCAGAATCTGATGTCCCGATGGAAGGAGATCCTCGCTCTGAGTTCATCAAGTTTATTCATTAACGATTGAGCATTGGTGAGTAATATGCTCAGTAATGGAGGACGGGTCGCCCAGCGTTTTAATCTCACTAGACCCTCACCCCCACGTCTACCTCTCGCCTCTGCTTCCTTCTCTCCGGTACGACTCTCCCGAAGTCTCATCAAAGAGGCTAGTAAATTTCTCCGCCGTCTCAGGGAATTCCCGGAAGGTCGGGTGGACGGTGAATACCTAGCGATTCAGATTTCAATAGTTCTGCCCGGGTGTATGAAGCAATGCACAAAACAAACAGATTAAGAACATTTGAGAAAACACTATCAAAAAAAACATTTAAAAAGTAGAAACCTGCAATGTTTTATAGGAGCTCGAGGCGAGGCACCCTACGTCAGCGCCAGCTTAGCCAAAAATACCATCTTAGCCAAGAGTATCGCTTAGATGTAAAGTCCCCTATTGAGGGGACTAGCGTGGTTCTGGTACTGGTTCCAACTGCCATTTTAGATTAGAAATCGATCTGTGGACACTAGATCGAAATTCATGCTTGCATTCAGCGATAGTCCTAGTTCTCACGGACTCAGGAGTATATCTCTTCCGCCTGTGTGACACCACTTGAAGCTGGATGTCCTGTCTACCATTTCATTCGCTCTTCCGTCTGTCCATCAACTCTTGGCTAAACGCTACGTCACAGCCACTGACAAAGCACATGCCTGCCATCCTTACATCGTAGAGCAGCAGGATAGTGTGGTAGCACATTCAGAGATCGATTTATAGCTAACTTTATCAAAGTAATCTAAAATAATTCAGAGATTTTATTTATACAAAAAACACTTTCTGTTTGTCATAGATGGACAAGATTAATATGAGGTGAAAGGGAAGTTCCTAACAAGTTCAGGAAGCCAAGCTAGAGCCCTGTTCTGAAGGGTGGGGGCAGAAGTTTTGAATCAAGAGAGACCTTTAGAAAATATGGACATTTTCTCTAACAGCGAGCATAAAAGTATGTATTTTACAGTTAAGGAAGGTGAAATCTTATAGTTAGTAGTTTTATAATATGATTGTACCAGGCCTATAGTTAGAAAGCATATAATTTCAAGCCTTTTATTCATACAGTTTGTTGAATAGGAAATGTGTCATATAAAATATTTGAAAGGTGATATGTTAATCTTTTTTGGAGTATGCAGCATTACTAGTTATTTTTTATGGACCTCTCATGATAAATAATTACTTTTGGGATTACATTTTAGATGACGTCTCACAGGTTAGTGCCTTCATCAGACAGCAAAATATGATACATTGCATTTACAGTTAGCAGTTTGTTTATCACATGCTTGTTATGGAAGTGTGTATTTTGTTTATTTTATGAGAATATAAATGTTTTTATGGGAATAATTGCATATGGTGTTTTGTGATTTTAATTGCTAGCCAACTGTTGCCATTTAAAGTGGTTTGCAGGAGAAATACCTGTTAGTTTTTTAAAACAAATGCCTCTCCTTGACAGATAACCTTGGTGTTTACATCGGTAAACAAAAAGGATCTCCTCAGGATATCAAGGTTTTTGATTGCTTAGCTGGGAAATGCAAAACGTTTAATGTGGACGAGTTGGCTCATGAGTGAGTATTTATAATCTGAAAACTAGCTGAACATTCAATTTAAGATCATAAGGCGCTTCACAATTACTGGTGGACTGTTCATGAACAAGGATAACATAGATAATGATTTAAATGAATGAACTGAACTATCATCTCCATGTCACTTAATTACTATGTTACTATCATTTTCTCTCCAGAATGAGAGACACCAGGAGTGACCAGACATTCATGACCAGCAGGACACCAGAAGAGGCCATACTGGTAATTAATGATAGATTACATTTGCATCTATATCTTCTATTATATTTCTGCTACTGCTATGGCTCAAAGGCAAACACCAAGGAGCAGCCCATGATCTTACAGATACAGTTGAAGTCGGAAGTTTACATACACCTTAGCCAAATACATTTAAACTCAGTTTTTCGCAATTCCTGACATTTAATCCTAGTAACAATTCCCTGTCTTAGTTCAGTTAGGATCACCACTTTATTTTAAGAACGTGAAATGTCAGAATAATAGTAGAGAGAGATTTATTTCAGCTTTTATTTCTTTCATCACATTTCTAGTGGGTCAGAAGTTTACATACACTTAATTAGTATTTGGTAGCATTGCCTTTAAATTGTTTAACTTGGGTCAAACGTTTCGGTTAGCCTTCCACAAGCTTCCCACAATCAATTGGGTGGATTTTCGCCCATTTCTCTTGACAGAGCTGGTGTAACTGAGTCTGGTTTGTAGGCCTCCTTGCTCGCACACGCTTTTTCAGTTCTGCCCACAAATGTTCTATAGGATTGAGGTCAGGGTTTTGTGATGGCCACTCCAATACCTTGACTTTGTTGTCCTTAAGCCATTTTGCCACAACTTTGGAAGTATGCTTGGGGTCATTGTCCATTTGGAAGACCCATTTAATACCAAGCTTTAACTTCTGACTGATGTATTGAGATGTTGCTTCAATATATCTACACAATTTTCCCTCCTCATGATGTTATCTATTTTGTGAAGTGCACCAGTCCCTCCTGCAGCAAAGCACCCACAGGACATGATGCTGCCGCCACCCCCGTGCTTCACGGTTGGGATGGTGTTCTTCGGCTTGCAAGTGTCCCCCTTTTTTCTCCAAACATAATGATGGTCATTATGGCCAAACAGTTCTATTTTTGTTTCATCAGACCAGATGACATTTCTCAAAAAAATACGATCTTTGTCCCCATGTGCAGTTGCAAAAACATAGTCTGGCTTTTTTTATGCTGGTTTTGGAGCAGTGGAGCAGCCTTTTCAGGTTATGTTGATAGACTTGTTTTACTGTGGAAATTAGATACCTTTGTACCTGTTTCCTCCAGCATCTTCACAAGTTGCTTGTTGTTTCTGGGATTGATTTGCACTTTTCGCACCAAAGTACGTTAATCTCTAGGAGACAGAACGCGTTCCTTCCTGAGCGGTATGATGGCTTGTGTCCCATGGTGTTTATACTTGCGTACTATTGTTTGTACAGATGAACGTGGTACTTCAGGCATTTTGGAAATTGCTCCCAAGGATGAACCAGACTTGTGGAGGTCTACAATTGTTTATTCTGAGGTCTACAATTTTTATTCTGCGGTCTTGGCTGATTTCTTTTGACTTTCCCTGATGTCAAGCAAAGAGGCACTGAATTTGAAGGTAGGCCTTGAAATACATTTCACATGTCACCTCCAATTGCTCAAATGATGTCGATTAGCCTATCAGAAGCTTCTAAAGCCATGACATAAGTTTCTGGAATTTTCCAAGCTGTTTAAAGGCACAGTAGTTCTTGACCCACTGGAATTGTGTACAGTGAAATTAAAGTGAAATAATCTGTCTGTAAACATTTGTTGGAAAATTACTTGTGTCATGCCACAAGTAGATGTCCTAACCAACTTGCCAAAACTATAGTTTGTTTTACAATAATTTTTTGGAGTGGTTGAAAAACGAGTTTTCATGACTCCAACCTAAGTGTATGTAAACTTCCTACTTCAACTGTAGATACCTTGAATGATAACGATGATAACCAAAATGATCCATGTTGATGTAACAAAGTTATACAATATAACAGTTAGATGATCTCCTCCGTTTTTGTTATACTAAATAATACTTCTCTATCCAACCTTTTAGGTGCTAGTGGATTCAAGCTCCTCCATAAATGAGACATGCTATGATTCCGATGACAAAATAACACGGTTGGATGCTGTTAAACAGCTCTTCGATAACTTCGCAACTAGAAGCATGGCGTACAATTTTCATCATGTCATTGGCTTGGTGAAGTTTGACTCATCAGTTAAAACTCTCCACACATTTACAGAGAATCTGGAGACCTTTAAGGTAAATATATTTTGTCATTTTATGAAGGCAAAATAGCAAATTGGTTAAACTCTCCTATGTGGTTTGCCTCGTGCATCTATACTGAACAAAAATATAAATGCAACATGCAATAATTTCAAAGATTTTACTGAGTTACAGTTCATTTAAGGAAATCAGTCAATTGAAATATATATTTTTTCAAGTCACACCAGATACTGACTGGTTTTCTGATCCACACCCTTTTTTTTTTTTTTTTTACAGTTGAATACTTGTATTCCATAGATTAAGGCTTAATGAATTTATTTAAATTGCCTAATTTCCAAATCTTTGAAATTGTTGCATGTTGAATTTATATTTTTGTTCAGTATACAAACATCACATAATATTAGCATTTTAAGTAAACATTTTTGGCACTTACAGGAACACGTACACAATCTGGAGGCCAATGGATGCACTGTGCTGTATGATGCCTTGAAACGTGGCATGTCTCAACTGAAACAAGTTGGAGAGCAATTTCCAGACTGCAGACTTCGCATCATATGTCTCACAGATGGGAATGATGATGGGTAAATACAACAAAACCTTTAAGCGTGCAAAACAGTCATTACAATATTTTTGTGCATGGACAATGCCCATTTTGAGGTTACATTCAATGCATTAACACAAAGATATTCTTCAATTGGGAATTGATTTGCTCGATTGGGAATTTATTTGGTTAAAACATTATCCATAGGTCAATGACTGAACCAGATGCTGTCACAACCAAACTGATGAGCCTGAACATTGTTGTTGATGCCATCGTTGTTGGAAAGGTGGACAACAACGTTCTGCGTGGAATCAGCAATGCAACAGGTACTGTATAATGTCTAAGAAGGACAAGTGTGTTTTGCGTCAGAAGTGAGTATTACAGAATATTCTAATATTATTTATTTTATTTATTTAACCTTTATTTTCGACAGGGAGTCATGCTGAGACCAAGGTCTCTTTTACAGATGAGCCTTGTATACACATCAATACACTGTCGTGTCTTTGACTATGCCAGATTAATTGCTATGACATGCTATTCTATAAAATAATTTATCCGTAATTAATATTACCTGATTGAACTAATCATGTAAATATTAATTAACTAGAGAGGGACACTACGAAAGAATATTTATAGAGCTGTTATCTTCCGAATAAACTCTTAAAGACTTAGTAATATTTTACATCCATAGCAGTCACCTTAATCGTCAGTTTATTCAGTCTCATCTGAAAGTTGTAAATCCTTGTTATTTATGCAAGAATCCTGGCTAACAAGTTGAATCAGCAATACAAAATTGGGTTTAATTATTTATTTCCTAAATACCTAACTAATCACACAGAATCACACATACACAATGAAATCATAACTTGATCACAAATTACGTCATACAGAAAAACGTCCCTAGCGGGCGGAATAGATATGACAGCTTGTTAACAAAAGAAAGGGGCGGGATTTTAGTGAAAGAGCGGGAGACTGGAACAGAGGCGAAGCTGTGCTATCGTAAATACAGTATCTTATGCATTCTAAATTACCGCCCATTTGAAAAGGAAAATGCAATAAATATTTACTCTGAGCTGCGCTTCAGTAGGTTGCTGGTAGATGGAAGACCGTATCACCAACCGAGTCCTCTGTCCTTTGAAGAATGTTCTGGTGCCTTACTGGATACGTTGGAGTAACGTTGTGTGTAGTAGACGGGATACTCGGACTGTCCTTCCTAACCTGCGTTTGTAGCAGCTGTTGCTACTCAACGGCTAGGAGATATCACTTCTGTAGTGAATACGAGTTCAAAGTTCATACCATTCACAATCAAAGTCCATGCTGCTGTTGGCTTGGTTCTGTAGTTATTATCTGAACCATTCTGACACCGGATCGTCATCCTAGCGTACCCGGAACAGAAAGTTATATTCTTGTCAATGGCTTTTATAGTGGAGGGAGAGGGGTGTGTCTGAAAAGTTTATAAGCCTGCCTCTTCACAGGGGCGGGCCACTGTGAGCAGAGGAAAACTTATGAAAGCCCAGATCTCTCATTTGGAAGCTAAAATTACATTTCACCTCTTCACAAATAATGTCATATTCAAACATTTGAATTAAACAACAATTCCATGTGAATCCGATACCTCTGACGTTTAGACTTTCCACAGTAGAGTTTATGTCATTCTATCATTGATGAGAATGTGTCAGAGGGCAACCGAACTGACATAATATACCTTAAGTACCACCGCATATGTTCAGTTGGTCGGATTACCAGAATATAGTTCATTCCCCCCCACTTTCTGATGTCCCCAGAATCTCTATGTTAACCAAGGGGTTTTCTTATGTCACATCAGTAGGGAAGAGAAAAAGGGGGAAAGAGGTATTTATGACTGTCATAAACCTACCCCCACTGCCAACGTCATGACAACACTAAAAGCAAGTTTCAAAGTTTATTCGCCACACGCATAGGATACAACTGGTGTAAAACAGTATACCTTGAGAGCTCTTTCCCAAAAATGCAGTGATAATAATAATATACTGTAGATAATAATAGAAAATAGAATAGAAACTTCCACACAAGAACTATGATGTGAGTTAGAAACACGAGAATGCAAGTATATACAGGTCCTTGCCAGTACTTTATTCAATGTGCAGGGGTACTGGAGTGGCTGCAAAACACAATCATAGAAAACAAACATATTCTTCAGTAGAAAGCTTCTATATCAGCCATTAGAATTTCCCTAGAGGCACTATTTCAGAGCTCTAGCTTGGCATAAATAATTAGATACATTTTTATGTGATTTGGAGAATAACACATACTTGGTTTTACCTGCGTTAAGTACCAATTTCAGTTCAACATCTGCAATGCAATGAAGGCAGATTGAAGCTCCGAAAGAGCCTGGTGTCGTCTGCATACAGATGTATGAAAACATGTTTCGCAGATAGACCTACTTTGCTTATATAAACAGGAAAAAGAACAGGAAAAAAATCGATCCCTGTGTCATATTACTGTATATCACAGTATACAGTGTATTCGGAAAGTATTCAGACCCCTTGACTTTTTCCACATTTTGTTATTCTAAAATGTATTAAATTGTTTTTTCCCCCCTCATCAATCTACACACAATATGCCATAATCAAAAAGCAAAACAAGTTGTTGCACATTTATACAAAAAAACGTGGATAAGTATATACATAAGTCTTAAGACCCTTTACTCAGTACTTTGTTGAAGCACCTTTGGCAGCGATTACAGCCTTGAGTCTTTTTGGGTATGACGCTACAAGTTTGGCACACCTGTATTTGGGGAGTTTCTCCCATTCTTCTCTGCAGATCCTCTTAAGCTCCGTCAAGTTGGATGGGGAGCGTTGCTGCACAGCTTTTTCAGGTCTCTCCATAGATGTTCAATCGGGTTCAATTCCGGGCTCTAGCTGGGCCACTCAAAGACATTCAGAGACGTGTCCCGAAGCCACTCCTGCGTTGTCTTGGTTGTGTGCTTAGGGTAGTTGTCCTGTTGGATGGTGAAACTTCGCCCCAGTCTGAGGTCCTGAGCGCTCTGGAGCAGATTTTCATCAAGAATCTCTCTGTACTTTGCTCCGTTCATCATTCCCTCAATCCTGACTAGTCTCCCAGTCCCTTCCGCTGAAAAACATCCCCACAGCATGATGCTGCCACGACCATACTTCACCGTAGGGATGGTATTGGCCAGGTGATGAGCGCTGCCTGGTTTTCTCCAGATATGACTCTTGGCATTCAGGCCAAAGAGTTCAATATTGGTTTCATCAGCCCAGAGAATCTTGTTTCTCATAGTCTGAGTCCTTCAGGTGCCTTTTGGCAAACTCCAAGCGGGCTGTCACTCTACTATAAAGGCCTGATTGGTGGAGTGCTGCAGAGATGGTGGTCCTTCTGGAATGTTCTCCCATCTCCACAGAGGAACTCTGGAGCTCTGTCAGAGTGACCATCGGGTTCTTGGTCACCTCCCTGACCAAGGCCCTTCTCCCCCGATTGCTCAGTTTGGCTGGCCGGACAGCTCTAGGAAGAGTCTTTTTGATTCTTAAAAATTCTTCCTTTTAAGAATGATGGAGGCCACTATGTTCTTGGGGACCTTCAATGCTGCAGACAAGTTTTGGTACCCTTCCCGCGATTTGTGCCTTGACAAAATCCTGACTCGGAGCTCTACGGACAATTCCTTCAACTTCATGGCTTGTTTTTTGCTCTGACATGCACTGTCAACTGTGGGACCTTATATAGACAGGTGTGTGCCTTTCCAAATCATCATGTCCAATCAATTGAATTTACCACAGGTAAACATCTCAAGGATGATCAATGGAAACAGGATGCAACTGAGCTCAATTTCGAGTCTCATAGCAAAGGCTTTGCATACTTATGTAAAGGTATCTGTTTTTATATTTAATACATTTGCAAAAATGTCAATCTGTTTTTGCTTTGTCATTATGGGGTATTGTATGAAGATTGATGAGGGGAAACAATTATTTGATCCATTTTAGAATAAAACTGTAACGTAACAAAATATGGAAAAAGTCAAGGGGTCTGAATACTTTCCGAATGCACTGTATAACACTGCAACTCTTTCTCTTCAGCCTGCTCAAAAGCCAGCACCACATTTCAAAGCTGTTTGCAGCTATTTGTCTTCTTCATTTATTTTTCCCTGCCAGGGGCCAAAACAACACATTTCTCTTGCAAAATGCATCAACACCATCACATCTTAAAGTTACTGTCACAAAATAAATCCTTTATCAAAACAGTAACAATTGTCACCTAATGAGAATATTTATTTAGCCAAATCAAAAAACTAGATAGCTGCATCAAAACCATTTGTCATCAAATGACCATTTATTACATAATGGTTCAATAAATACTAACTGGAGACATCAATAGACCATATGTTTTCTATGAAAAAGTTGGTAATACAGTTCTTCTACAATGATTTCTTTGGAACGACAAGTCAGAACTCTGTGGCCTTTTGCAAAACAGCGTTTTTTAAAATATAGTTGCCTTCTCAAAACAAATACATTCATCAAAACTATATTATACCATCAGAATTGCAAATACATTAATCAAAAGAACACGACTAAGCTGACAAAACAAAAAGTTAGTTTGTCTTTTTAATATCCCAGTTGATCAATATATATTTGTTGCAGTTACTAAATCATGATGATCAAAACTTGATATACAAAAATACAACTATCAAAAGGTGCAGAATTATGTGTAATTACTCTTCTTTTATGCATATTTCACCAAACAATTTCATACACGTGAAAAATCTAATATTATTCCTGATAAAAATTACAATAAAAAGATAAACACATTGTGTGCAGGATTCATTCACTGGTATCATCACAATCCAATTCCATGTATTCAATACATAGACTAGTTTGCTCATCGTTTTGTAGACTTTCCAGTGGCGCACATAAACAAACCCCACAATAGAAATAAGGAAACTGATATGAATGTATAGACCTCAATTCACAACAAAGCAAAGCTCTGTGATGTTGGGGATGATGATTTAGGAGTAACCTATTTCTTTAACTGCATTGTTGGTTACGGGCTTGTAAGTAAGCATTTCACGGTAAGGTCTGTTGTATTCTGCCCATGTGACAAATAAAGTTTGATTTGATTTTGAACTCTGCATGTCTGCAATGTTAGAGATAATCATAGAAATTAGACAGTTCCCGTGCCTAGCTCTTTCCCTATATTCTACCTGTTTATGGCCTACTTAAAGTAAAATACAATATTCTGCAGTAGTATTTGTAGCTCCCTCCAGTAACCACGAGCACAACTGTTCCTTGATTTTAACTGGTGGTTTATTCTGTAGTTTTAGTCAGAATTATCACCTTCCGTGCGAACTCATTGGCTGCTTATTCCTGGCATGAATTCACGCATCATCATTAATTATTATAACGTTACCATCGTAACATACACGCTTCAACCTTTACGAACTACACCCGAAGACATTAAAAAACCTAGCTAACACATCGTGGGATTGCCTTCACTCCAAAATTGTGTTGCTATGATAATAATCCCCGTTACAACAGTTCTTAGCCACGTAGTTCCGCTTGTCTTATCATTTCCCCGCATAACGAACACGTAAACAATTCAAACAAAAAACAACGACATAGACTGACAGGTTAATTGTCAGTTACAGTATTTACTGATTGTCGGAAACAGTGAACCCATTTGCAACCTTTTCACTTCTGATGAAAACAAAATGTTGGTATTCTGTGAACAAAACACTTTACAGTGAATTTTGTATTCATTGATGACATTTGTATTTAAAGTTTTGCTAAAGGTGGTCTATGATATGCAAGTCAGGTACAAAGGAAAGAACATTATCAGAAGTTCTGTAAAAGTATTTGAGCATTTGATCATTGCTGTTCTGCTATAAAAAAAAGTTTCAAACAGATCCCCTTTTCTAGAAATTAACTGTACTCTTGTTGGCTGAAGTAGCCTCAAATACTAAAGCAGGAAGAATAACAATATAAAAAAAATAATTAAACTACCTTTGATACCGTTGCAATTGAGGTGTTCCGTGCTGTATATTATAATGCTGTAAATGTGACAAAATACAGTAAACATCAATTAAATACAGTAATATTGAAGTAGGTCTAATTCCAAAAATGAAATAGTGAAGAAACGTTCAAGGTGCAAATGTGACTGAAGTTCTGTAAACAAAATTGTATGAAAGAAGTGACTGACATGACTTTTCAATTTAATTTGTGTTGATTTAGCTGGCAATTTAAAACATATAAATATGATTTACTGTATAAACCATGGAAAACAAAACAACCTACTTACGACCTATTCGATATGTATTTATGGACTTGTTATGAGGTTTATAGTTATGCAAAGAGAGTTTACATGTTGATGGTAAAGACATTCCATCATGGGAGTAATTCTTATTAACTGTGAAAAAAGTATTTTGTTTTGTTTGACATGGTTTACACAATAGATTTGTGTCTTGTGTAAAGAGTTGTGTCTTGTGTTTTTGTAAAAGGTGTTTTGTGATAGTTGTCTACTGTTTTGCAAAAAAGTGTTTAGCATTTGCATTTAGTGTGAAAACAATGAGAAATGACTAACTGTTGTGCAAAAAAAGTTACTGTTTTGGCCTTGTGGATCCCAGTTTCGCTCATGTGAATCCCTGTTTCATTCACAGTGTTCAAGCAATCTAGAAAAACTGTAAGAGGACACAGCAGACTAGTCTACTAAAATGTGATGTGTTTTTTGAGACACTACATAACAACGTCCCATATATTTGCATCAATTAATAACAATGAAGCAACTGAATCCACTTCCTCAATGTCTTCCTGTAGGAGGGTGTTGTTTTAAACCAGAGACGAGTAAAGCTGGTCTGAAGCTCTTTGAAATGGAAACCGTTCTGTCTTTGGAGATGAGGAAGCTGAAGAAGAAATTGGACCCATCCTACATTAAGAGCGAGGTACGATCTATTAAATGAAATCTATTCAAAAAGTATATAAATGTTTCCATTTATTTTATATGAATTAAGTGAACCATATTTCGTTTGGATGTTAAAGTAACTGTCCAGTGAATCTAATTTTTAAAGGTGCAATGTGCAGAAATCGCTCTGCCATTTCCTGGTTGCTAAAATTCGAATAGTTTGCCTAATTTCAGTTTGTGACAAAACAAGCAGTCATTGTGTAAGGAATCATTGTACCATCTAAACCGCTGTGAAATATACACTGCTCAAAAAAATAAAGGGAACACTTAAACAACACAATGTAACTCCAAGTCAATCACACTTCTGTGAAATCAAACTGTCCACTTAGGAAGCAACACTGATTGACAATAAATTTCACATGCTGTTGTGCAAATGGAATAGACAAAAGGTGGAAATTATAGGCAATTAGCAAGACACCCCCAAAAAAGGAGTGATTCTGCAGGTGGTGACCACAACCAACTTCTCAGTTCCTATGATGAGAACTTGGAGTTACATTGTGTTGTTTAAGTGTTCCCTTTATTTTTTTGAGCAGTGTATTTTCCATAACCAGAAATATTGTATTTTCAGCTGTTTGAAGCTTGTGTACAAAACCACAAGTAAACGATACAAAAAGGAAACTTAAGAACGTGAAGCATAGCACACATGGAACAAACCTTCCACTTCTTAGACTTGCTTTCAATAGAATGACAGATATATATCTCACATTTATATGTGAATTTGGTCGGGTTGCCCAAAAAGTGACATATTGCAGGTTTAAAAGCACATATTCTGTTTGCTCATACCCAAATAATGTTGTTGTCCTTTACTTGTAGTTATGGCCAAAGCATAAATGAGAGAAAATCCACTCAGTGAAACCCAATCTCAATTGTTTTGTTTACAAACGGTTTCCAAAAATGCTTGAAATTTGCCTGGAGAATGACATCATCGTCCTTGGCCGGGACAGGCCCGTCTGTGATTGGTCCAGCAGCATTTTAAATATTTTTTTTATTCATTCTCCAGTGGGGAGAAGGAGACTAACATGCTACCCAAACCGCAGGCGTGCGTCCGCGTGCACCATTACGCGCAACTTGATGTTTCAAGTTTCCACAGATGTCTCAAGTTTTGAGGGAGCGTACAATTGGTATGCTGACTGCAGGAATGTCCACCAGACTGTTGACAGAGAATTTAACGTTCATTTCTCTACCTTAAGCCGCCTCCAACGTCATTTTAGAGAGTTTGGCAGTACATCCAATCGGCCTCACAACCGCAGACCACGTGTAACCACGCCAGCCCAGGACCTCCAGATCCGGCTACTTCACCTGCAGGATTGTCTGAGGGGGCTCTGAGGACTATTTCTGTCTGTAATAAAGCCCCTTTATGGGGGAAAACTCATTCTGATTCGCTGGGCCTGGCTCCCAAGTGGGTGGGCCTTTGCGCTCCCATGGCTACGCCCTTGCCTAGTAATGTGAAATCCATAGAATAGGGCCTAATGAATTTATAAAAAATTTGCTGATTTCTTATATGAATAGTATCTTAGTAAAATCTTTGAAATTGTTCCATGATGCGTTTATTGTTGTTCAGTATAATTTGAAAATCTAAGTGAATCTCATTGGCTGAGCTGGCAAATTTTTTTTTTTTTTTTTACCGATTTACTCTCAAACCACTGTTGTTTCCACTCAGGCTAAGCAGGAGCACAGAAAAATACTGCTTTTAAACGCCATAATTATACTTTTTTGGAAAGACATCTATTAAATTATATATTGTAATTCATTTTAGGTTAATATTTCATAGAAATCTGGAACACTGGACAGATACTTTAATAAAGTTTTTATTTTATTTAAATATGGAAGTTAATACCATTGATATAAAACATATTGTACTGAACAATGCTCATTTGYCTGTACAGAGCATTCTAGTTGCTCTCTTCGCCAACCAAGGTTATGACGAGAAGCCAGAGGTTGCTCTGCCAAGTCAACTAAACGATAAAGTGACCTTAACAGAGAAGTAAGTGCTGTTCCTATACCAGAATTTCAAGAAGCATATATGTAACTTGGCAATTGAGGTAAACTACCGTATTGTTCTAACAAAACAAATATCTCACATAATAGCTCATTGAAAAAGAACATAAAGAAATCCAAGAGCAGCTGCTTTTTGGAGAAGGACAAACGCATTCTAAAAGAGCTGAAGAGCCTGCACTGTGACCCACAYCCATTCTGCACTGTTTTGCCGTCAGAGTCAGACTTTAGTAAGTAAACTTCTATTGATCTGGTAACACTTCAATCAATGGGAAATACTATTTTACTCTTAGGTAAAGTATTTATTTTTAGGACAATCTCGGTAGAAATGGTACAAATAGAGGTTCAAGACCCTCAAAAGACATCACAGTAAAATAGGATGTATTGCAAAACGAAATAGTAAAATGGTAGTGTACTGGGAAAAATGGGTTAGTCTGTGGATATCTGAGGGTTAGAATTATGATTTAGTGTACTGTATATGTGAGCGAAAATAGCTGTAAGTAGCAGTAGAAGACATATTGTTGTCCGTTAGTTTACTCCAATGGGGACGGGTTGGTAGGGTTAAAAATAAAAAATAATAGGGCGATTAGAAATGATGCAAAGTTTAGTTTGATAAAACCTAAAATCTATCTCCAATACTGAAGCTGATCTTTTAAGTTGTCTTTTAAAACACACACTGAGTGTACAAAACATTAAGGACACTTGCTCTTTTCTTAGACTGAACAGGTGAAAGCTAGGATCCCTTATTGATGTCACTTGTTAAATCCGCTGCAAATCAGTGTACATGAAGGGGTGGAGACAGGTTAATGAAGGATTTTAAAGCCTTGAGACAATTGAGACATGGATTGTGTATGTGTGCCATTCAGAGGGTGAATGGGCAAAACAAAAGAATGCCTTTGAACGGGGTATGGTAGTAGGTGCCGGGTGCACCGATTTGTGTCAAGAACTGCAATGCTGACGGGTTTTTCACACTCATGAAAAACCGATCCAGCATTGGAGTCAACATGGCCCAGCATCCCTGGTGAACGCATTCGACACCTTGTAAAGTCCATGCCCCGACGAATTGAGGCTTTTCTAAGGACAAAAGGGGGGGGCTGCAACTCAATATTAGGAAGGTGCCCTTAATGTTTCGAACACTTAGTTTAGATGTACTATGCCAGGCCTTGATAAGCACACCGGTGAGGGCAATCATGATGTCCGGTAATCAGTGAGAGAGAGGTGGCCAGGGAGCCTCGGACTGCCAGTCTTTTTTAGGTTACCTCTTTAGTTGTAGTTTTTTGGTATATACTGTATGTATTGGGGACACATGCATACATTAAATCAGGCCATTTAGCTAGGCCTAGGACCCATAGATGTAGCAAGTGTAGCGGAATCAGTAGGCTAGACAGTCGGTTTCATAACAGAAGGGACACATTCAACTTCTTATGGATCCAGGTAGAGTTAGTGATCGATCCACGAAGTAAACAGCAATATCTTCTGCAACAACTAAGAAGGTGAAGCGTGAGGCTAAATGTCTCTGTTGTTTTGGTATTGCAGCTATCATTTTGTCGCAACATGAGGCGCACACACGCCCATGTACTGATATGTTTACATGACTGTCAAATGGTAAAATCCCTGTTAACATGTTCCCACAAACAATTAACCATCCCATCCAGATGACCAGTTGTTATTTTAATAATTTAGTATAATATTGTCTAAAACATTTAACCCCTGTGATTCCATACCTATTCAGCGTTTTGGAAGATTCTCATGCAAGGCCCTCCTGATACACCTTATGAGGATGGAGTCTTTGAGCTGTACTGTCAGTTTGGGGCTGACTACCCCGTCAAACCTCCACTTGTGCGCTTTGTCACACCTGTATCCTTCTACACAATGAATACATGAAGAGAGTGTCTTTGTTATTTTGTGACTGCTTATAGCTGTTACAATATATTTATTATTATTGCATATAACTTCTAGATTATCAAATGTAGTGGAATTTATGTGAAACTCCTGAAAACAGCCTGAAAACATTTACAACACTTACCCTTGAGCAAAACTACAAATATTTACATGCAAGTGCAAGAGGATAAGTTGAGGCATGCGAAAGAGTGGTTAGAGTTAGGGTAAGGCTAAATTGAGGCATGGTAGCGAGTGATTAAAGTTAGAAAACACAAACACACCTGGATTAGAGTAAATTGTAATGTACCACAAATACAGTGCAATCGGAAAGGATTCAGATCCCTTGACTTTTTCCACATTTTGTTACGTTACAGCCTTATTCTAGAATGCTTTTTTCTCCTCATCAATCTACACACAATACCCCATAATGACAAAGCAAAAACAGGCAGTTTTTTTTACATTTTTGCAAATGTAATAAAATGTTTAAACTTAAATATCACATTTACATAAGTATATACGTTTTCAGACCCTTTACTCAGTACTTTGATGAAGCACATTTGGTAGCGATGACAGCCTCAAGTCTTCTTGGGTATGACGCTACAAGCTTGGCACACCTGTATTTGGGGAGTTTTTCCCATTCTTCTCTGCAGATCATCTCAAGCTCTGTCAGGTTGGATGGGGAGCGTCACTGCACAGCTATTTTCAGGTCTCTCCAGAGATGTTTGATCGGGTTCAAAACCGGGCTCTGGCTGGGCCATTCAAGGACATTGAGACTTTTTCCAAATCCGCCCCTGCGTTGTCTTGGCTGTGTGCTTAGGGCCACCCCAGTCGGAGGTCCAGAGCGCTCTGGAACAGGTTTTCATCAAGGATCTCTCTGTACTTTGCTCCGTTCATCTTTCCCTCGATCCTGACTAGTCTCCCAATCTCTGCCGCTGAAAAACACCCCTACAGCATGATGTTGCCACCGCCATGCTTCACCGTAGGGATGATATTGGCCAGGTTTCCTCCAGACGTGACGCTTGGCATTCAGGCCAAAGAGTTCAATCTTGGTTTCATCAGACCAGAAAATCTTGTTTCTCATAGTCTGAGAGTCCTTCAGGTGCCTTTTGGCAAACTCCAAGTGGGCTGTCATGTGCCTTTTACTGAGGGTGGCTTCCATCTGGCAACTCTACCACAAAGGCCTGATTGTTGGAGTGTTGCAGAGATGGTTGTCCTTCTGGAAGGTTTTCCCATCTCCACAGAGGAACTCTGGAGCTCTTTCAGAGTGACCATCGGGTTCTTGGCCACCTCACTGACCAAGGCCCTTCTCCCCCGATTGCTCAGTGTGGCTGGGCGGACAGCTCTAGGAAGAGTCTTGGTGGTTCCAAACTTCTTCCATTTGAGAATGATGGAGGCCACTGTATTCTTGGGGACCTTCAACAATGCAGAAATATTTTGCTGCCCTTCCTCAGATCTGTGCCTCGACACAATCCTGTCTCGGAGCTCTACGGACAATTCCTTTGACCTCATGGCTTGTTTTTTGCTCTGACATGCACTGACAACTGTGGGACCTTATATAGACAGGTGTGTGCCTTTCCAAATCATGTCCAATCAATTGAATTTACCACAGGTGGACTCCAATCAAGTTGTAGAAACATCTCAAGGATGATCAATGGAAACAGGATGCAACTGAGCTCAATTTCGAGTCTCATAGCAAAGGCTTTGAATACTTATGTAAAGGTATCTGTTTTTATATTTTATACAATTTAAAACCTGTTTTCGCTTTGTCATTATGGGGTATTGTGTGTAGATTGAGGACATTTTTTATTTCATCAATTATAATAACGCTGTAACGTAATAAAATGTGGAAAAAGTCAAGGGGTCTGAATACTTTCCGAATGCACTGTATATCACTATTTTTAAGTTCCTGGTGTGAATTCAGGCTGAAATATCCAGTTTTTTTATGCTTTCATATTAAATGTTATGTAAAATCCTAAATGTAGACAAAGGTGTACCACTGTAACATAAACAGTGTGGGTCGTATCTGTCACAACATATTTGACCGCAGCTACAACGCTCACATAACCATGAGAGAGATCTTGGATGCTGTATATGGACTGCTCATTGTCCCTGAACCTGATGATCCACTGGACAGGTTGGCTTGCAACAATTAGTTTTTATACTGTTTACAAGAGTAGTTCTAACTTTTTTGATGTGATTTTCAAGTCCATTTGAGTTTCCAAATGGTATACTGTATATACACTCCCCTTAATTTGGCTCTGTACTTCAGCATTTTGGATCTGAGATCAAATGTTTCATATGAGACGACAGTACAGTACAGAATGTCCCTTTTTATTTAAGGGTATATTCATACATATCTGTTTTACCGTTTAGAAATGAAAGCATGAATGAATCGTGAATAATGAGAAAGTTACAGATGCAGAAATATCAAATCAAATGTTATTGGTCACTTGCGCCGAATGCAACAGGTGTAGACTTTACAGTGAAATGCTTACTTACGAGCCCCTAACCAACAATGCAGTTTAAAAATGTAAAAAAAAAAAAAGTTTAATAGAAATTAAAATGTAAGAAAAATACGGATAAGAATAAGAAATAAAAGTAACAAGTAATTAAAGAGCAGCAGTAAAATAACAATAGCGAGACTATATACAGGGAGGTACTGGTACAGTCAATGTGCGGTGGCACTGGTTAGTTGAGGTAATATGTACATGTAGGTAGAGTTATTAAAGTGACTATGCATAGATGATAACAACAGAGAGTAGCAGTGGTGTAAAAGGGGGGCAAATGCAATTAGTCTGGGTAGCCATTTGATTAGGTGTTCAGGAGTCTTATGGGTTGGGGGTAGAAGCTGTTTAGAAGCCTCTTGGACCTAGACTTGGCGCTCCGGTACCGCTTGCCGTGCGGTAGCAGAGAGAACAGTCTATGACTRGGGTGGCTGGGGACAATTTTTAGGGCCTTCCTCTGACACCGCCTGGTATAGAGGTCCTTGATGGCAGGAAGCTTGGCCCCAGTGATGTACTGGGCCGTTCGCACTACCTCTTGTAGTGCCTTGCGGTCGGAGGCAGAGCAGTTGCTATACCAGGCAGTGATGCAACCAGTCAGGATGCTCTCGATGGTGCAGCTGTGGAACCTTTTGAGGTTCTGAGGACCAATGCCAAATCTTTTTAATCTCCTGAGGGGGAATAGGTTTTGTCGTGCCCTCTTCACGACTGTCTTGGTGTGCTTGGACCATGTTAGTTTGTTGGTGATGTGGACACCAAGGAACCTGCCCTACTGCAGCCCCGTCGATGAGAATGGGGGAGTGCCCGGTAATCTTTTTCTTGTAGTCCACAATCATCTCCTTTGTCTTGATCACGTTGAGGGAGAGGTTGTGGTCCTGGCACCACACGGCCAGGTCTCTCCCTATAGGCTGTCTCGTCATTGTCGGTGATCAGGACTACCACTGTTGTGTCATCAGCAAACTTAATGATGGTGTTGGAGTCGTGCCTGGCCGTGCAGTTATGAGTGAACAGGGAGTACAGGAGGGGACTGAGCACGCACCCCTGAGGGGCCCCTGTGTTGAGGATCAGCGTGGTGGATGTGGTGTTACCTACACTTACCACCTGGGGGCGGCCGGTCAGGAAGTCCAGGATCCAGTTGCAGAGGGAGGTGTTTAGTCTCAGGGTCCTTAGCTTATTGATGAGCTTTGAGGGCACTATGATGTTGAACGCTGAGCTGTAGTCAATTAATAGCATTCTCACATAGGTGTTACTTTTGTCCAGGTGGGAAAGGGCAGTGTGGAGTGCAATAGAGATTGCATCATCTGTGGATCTGTTGGGGCGGTATGCAAATTGTAGTGGGTCTAGGGTTTCTGGGATAATGGTGTTGATGTGAGCCATGACCAGCCTTTCGAAGCACTTCATGGCTACAGACGTGAGTGCTACGGGTCGGTAGTCGTTTAGGCAGGTTACCTTAGTGTTCTTGGGCACAGGCACTATGGTGGTCTGCTTAAAACATGTTGGTATTACAGACTCGGCCAGGGAGAGGTTGAAAATGTCAGTGAAGACACTTGTCCGGTTGGTCAGCACATCCTGGTAATCCGTCTGGCCCTGCGGCCTTGTGAATGTTGACCTGTTTCAAGGTCTTACTCACATCGGCTGCAGAGAGCGTGATCACACAGTCTTCCAGAACAGCTGGTGCTCTCATGCATATTTCAGTGTTATTTGCCTCGAAGCGAGCATAGCAGTAGTTTAGCTCGTCTGGTAGGCTCGTGTCACTGGGCAGCTCTCGGCTGTGCTTCCCTTTGTAGTCTATAATGGTTTGCAAGCCCTGCCACATCTGACGAGCGTCAGAGCCGGTGTAGTACAATTCGATCTTAGTCCTGTATTGACACTTTGCTTGTTTGATGGTTCATCGGAGGTCATAGCGGGATTTCTTATAAGCTTCCGGGTTAGAGTCCCGCTCCTTGAAAGCGGCAACTCTAGCCTTTAGCTCAGTGCGGATGTTGCCTGTAATCCATGGCTTCTCGTTGGGGTATGTACGTACGGTCACTGTGGGGACGGCACAGTGGGACGTCAAATATCATACTCCCAAAATGTGCTAACTGCTAACCTGTCACCATTACCAATAACAGGGGAGGTTGGCATTTTGGGGAGGGTATGATATTTATGCATCTGTAACTTTCTCAGTCATCATTATTCACGATTCATTAATGTAGAAGTGTTCAGAAACATACTGTATTCTATTCTTATTTACAATAAAAGTTACTCCAAAATGAGACAATACATTAATTACCATTCAGTTCCTATTGAGCACAGCATAATCTGAAAATAACAACCAAAACAAACTGCAAATGCGTCCAACAAGTTTGTAGTCACACCCACATGAAAAAATGCTATGGTCTAAATACTGTAGTATTGCAATATTTATATGCTATAGTATTTATTCACTGTAGTGTTTTTGCGGACATGACTGTATTAGACAGACTATAGTATTCTCTGTAGTGTTTTTCCGCGGACATGACAGACTTTACTGTAGTTTTCACCATATTGTTTTGCGGACATTACTGTAGTATTTACTGTAGTGTTTTTGCGAACATGACTAGTATGTTGTAGTAACACCTGCTGACTAGGGTTAGCTAAAATGACGACTACGCCAGTTACTGTTTAATGAGCGGAACACCTCAACCAGGACATAAGACACAGGCCACCTATTGTGTTGGTCAACATTTCTGAGCGATGCAACGGGCCAGACAACCCCTTAGCAAAAACATACACGTTTTATTACAATTATAACATCTAAACGTTAGAGGTTCTAGGCCCATTAAAGGGAAACAGTACAGAGGCAGATATAAAGAACAAGGAAAGTTTATTAAAGCTTAGAGGATTAGGTTTGCTTGTTTGACGCAGATAAATAACACGAGTACACCAAAATTACTTCTTAGATCTGTTACTTCCACTAGATAGCTGACAAAGTTCACAAGATGGCCAAAAACAGTGACAAGCAATACTCTACTTATGATGGTAGAAAATAAACAACAGTTAACCACTGCAATTACATAAACAATAGATATTTTAGAAATACAAATAACTTTACTTATTGGAGGGCGCTGCCAATAAACTGCCTGGACCTCAAACCAGCAAAGCCACTTCAAACATACCAACTGAAAACAAAATGACATTATTGCAGTGACTTTACTTAATGGACATCTTGAATATTGTCACATATGAATAAACTCAACACATACCATTTCAAACATTCGACCACACACCAAACATTTCTTCAAGACAGCATGGTCACAAAATGTTTGCTCACAGAATTAAACCAACAGAAACAACACCCTACAACGTATACACACAAAGGACCTTCTAGGTACAAAGCTCTCACCTGAACATGACCAAGTGATGCTTTTATACATTTCCTGCATGTCCTCCTTTATTAAGACTGCCCCAGGAAACACTGACCAAAACACAGACCAAATATTTGTTCATAGCCTGTCACACAATATTCTTCAGTTAGAAGATCATCTGAGTAGAGCAAGCCACTATTTGGTAATGTATTATTGATTTATTCTGATAAAGCCTAAAGGAACTGCCAGTTGTTTTTTAAAATCTTTTTACAGAATTACCTGCTCGTAGCCTCTTTTAGAATCCAAGAGTGAAACTTACACACTTGTCTAGGCTCAGCATCCCTGAACAAATACGAAACTTTTGACAACTTTTTATACACTAAGTGAATTTGTCCAAATACTTATGACACCTTCAAATGTGGTGACTAGATACATAAAGTGCATTCATTTCAAAATGGTAAAACAGTATAAAACAAATTAAACATTTGATCTCAAATCTAAAATGCTGGAGTATAGAGCCAAATGAAAAGTTTTAGCTTCACTGTCCAAATAAATACGGAGGGGAGTGTATTATATTGAATATGTTGAATTCATGCCTACATTAAAATTATTTGAATAAAAATGTATTTTAAAAGTATTCTGGCAGAGGAATACCTGACCAGCAGAGAAAAGTATGAAGAAGAGGCCAAGAAGAACACAGAGGAAGTTGCAGGCCAATCAATGGATGACATGGAGAAGGTGAATGCACTTATTTATTTGTATTTAAAGGACTGGGGCAGTCCCACTCCTTGTTGGTGTATATTGAGCAGATAGGACAGTGGAGAGAAGACAGTATATGAAGGAGAGAGGTGTGAGTCAGAAGGGCAATGGATCAGTTTTGAACCCATGGCGACTCTGGTATACTGTATGTGTGTGTGCACAGGCCACAATTCACAGCTTTTTAAAAGCTATATATTTTTTCATATGATATGCTCTGTTTATTATGAACCACATTAAGAACCACATCATTGAGACTACATTTCTGGTGAAGAAAACAAAAATACTCAAGAATGTGCTAAGGGTGGAAGTGGCCAGTGTGGTATTTCATTGACACATTGGGGCATATGGACTTAAATTATAAAAGTAGAATACATTTGATGAAAGTGGTTGTGAATTAAATGGCAGTGTTTTATTTAATTTCAATACTGCATTTCTCAAATCAGTTGTCAATTAATCAATTCATTATTCTATGTAATTGCTTTAATTTAATGATCATTTTTGTAACCATCCCTCATATGGAATTTACTTGGTGCAGGTTTGTCACGTTCTATATTTGTCAATTCAGGTTTAGATAATAATTTCTTTCTTAATTTACAGAAATTGGTGGGTGAAGAGTTGACTGAGAAGTTTATTCCTCAACATCTGATTTGTCCACTAACCAAAAAGATGTTTGTTGATCCAGTGATAACCAAATATGGAACAATCTATGAGCGAAATGCGATTGATAATCATATAAAAACGTAAGTTTGTTACTGCTGGATTATGAATATAGATTTGGATTATGAATTAGATATGAATCTTGAAGCAGTTTCCTTATCTGTCTGGTCAGTCAGGGTGTTGATGATGATACACTATCCCACGTCATAATGATTGACTTGACCATACTCAAAGGGTTATTCTGTGTCTTAGATCATTTTTCCATATGCACAAAAATATAATTTCTCTCAGATTTTGTGCAGAAGTTTGTTTTCATCAATGTTAGTGAGCATTTCTCATTTGCTAAGACAATCCATCCACCTGATAGGTGTGGCATATCAAGAAGCCGATTAAACAGCATGATTATTACACAGGTGCACCTTGTGCTGGGGACAATAAAAGGCCACTCTAAAATGTGCAGTTTTGTCACACAACACAATGCCACAGATGACTCAAGTTTTGAGGGAGCGTGCAATTGGCATGCTGACTGCAAGAATGTCCACCAGAGCTGTTGCCAGAGAAGTGAATGTTAATTTCTCTGCCATAAGCCACCTCCAATGTTGTTTTAGATAATTTGGCAGTATGTCCAATTGGCCTCACAACCACAGACCACATGTATGGCGTTGTGTGGGCTGCTGATGTTAAAGTTGTGACATAGTATCCCATGGTGGGGTTATGGTATAGGCAAGCATAAGCTACATAAGGACAACGAACACAATTGCATTTTATCAATGGCAATTCGAATGCACAGAGACAATGTGACGAGATCCTGAGGCCCATTGTTGTGCCATTCAACCAATGCCATCACCACATGTTTCAGTATGATAATGGACGGCCCAATGTCGCAAGGATCTGTACACAATTCCTGGAAGCTGAAAATGTCCAAGTTGTTCCATGGCCTGCATACTCACCAGACATGTCACCCATTGAGCATGTTTGGGATGCTCTGGATCAACGTGTATGACAGCGTGTTCCCTGTTGACGCCAATATCCAGCAACTTCGCACAATCATTGAAGAGGAGTGGGATAACATTCCACTGGCCACAGCCTGATCAACTCTATGCGAAGGAGATGTCATGCTTATATTTTTGTTCAGCATTGCATCATCAGTAATTCTCCAAATTTAAGTTTGAATTAAAATTATCCACTCTTTCCCCCTTTTACAGGTACAGGATTGCGACTGATCCAAAAACAAAAAAATTCCTTAGAAGAACTGACTACAAGCCATACCCAGACATGAAAAGAATGGCAAAGAACTATCGCGAACAGCAAATTCAGGAAAATAGTGATTAAAACACAATATGATAGCCAAAACGTGTGTTCAAATAATGTTAATGATGGTGATGGAAGTGGTACCCATTGGGTTATTGAAGTATGATAAAATGTAGATGTTATTCATTGATTTCTGTACTGACACTTTCTAGAGGGCTTTTATTTTCTGAGGGGTATCTACACACTTTATGTGTAGCTAAGATGTATATCAGTGGTCATTTCCTGTTAAACTCTGCTATCAATCAGTATCATTTTTTTTATCTATCTTGATAGAGTGATGTGGGTTACTTTTATATGCTGTGAAGGAAATTCAATGATGTATGAGATTAGTCGAAGGCCCACAATGATGGTGGTGTTTTTTTTCAGTAGTTTACTTTAATGAAACTTAACACAATGATTTAAATAATTATTTGATATAAGATAATAATTTGTATAGTTTATTATCCTATTATTGAAGTATTTCTGATTGTATTTCTGATTGTTCAGTTATCAAATATTCACAATATGCCCTGTCAGTTGAAGTTGTATGTCAACCTTGCCACAGTACTTTGACTAAGACTGACACAGTTGTTGGTTTAGTGCAGCGGCTCTCAACCTTTTTTGGTTACTGAACCCCAATCACATTTTGCTCTGCCAAGTGCAGGGCTCTGCCAAAGTACCCCCCCCCCCCCCCCTTTTTTTTTATGTTCTGCCGCTTGGTGGCGCTGTGTGGCAACTATATCACTTCATGGCCATTTACCAGAGTTCTCTGTTAATATGTGAGACAATTAGTTGTGGAAAAAGTACCCAATTGTCATACTTGAGTAAAAGTATAGGTACCTTAATAGAAAGTTACTCAAGTAAAAGTCACCAATAAAATACTACTTGAGTAAAAGTCTAACCATATTTGGTTTTAAATATACTTCAATATCAAAAGTAAATGTAATTGCTAAAATACACTTAAGTATCAAAAGTAAAAGTATAAATCATTTCAAATTCCATATATTAAGCAAAGCAGTTGGCACCATTTTCTGTTTTTTAAAATGTATTGATAGCCAGGGGCACACTCCAACACTCAGACATTATTTACAAACTATGCATTTGTGTTTAGTGAGTCCGCCAGACCATAGGCAGTAGGGATGACCACATGTTCTCTTGATAAGTGTGTGAATTTCACAATTTCCTGTCCTGCTAAGCATTCAAAATGTAAAGAGTACTTTGGGTTGTCAGGGAAAATGAATGGAGTAAAAAGTATAATATTTTCTTTAGGAATGTAGTGAAGTAAAAGTTGTCAAATATCAAAAAGTACAGATACCACAAAAAACTACTTAGTACTTTAGTACTTTAAAGTATTTTTAGTACTTTACACCACTGGAGACAATCACTCCTTGTTGTGGAGAAGTGTAAAAAAAACTATAATGCAACTGAAGAGATCATTAAAGACATGACAAGTTCTTATCTTTTGTGTCTTAATGATGAGGCCCGTGCACATGCTCTCACAACAATTTTATGAGGTGTTGAAAAATGGTTCACACCAGGATGGGTTCATTTAGAATTCACAATGATGAAAGCTCTACTGGATGGAGACATTCAATGATATACTGTTAATGAAGACATTCAATGATATACTGTTAATGAAGACCAAATAATATACTGTTAATAAAGACATTAAATGATATACTGTTAATGAAGACATTAAATGATATACTGTTAATGAAGATATTAAATGATATACTGTTAATGAAGATATTAAATTGGTATACTGTTAATGAAGATATTCAATGATATACTGTTAATGAAGATATAATGGTAATACTGTTAATGAAGATATTAAATGGTATATGTTAATGAAGATATTAAATGATATACTGTTAATGAAGATATCAATGATATACTGTTAATGAAGACATGAAGTGATATACTGTTAATGAGTTATTAAATGGTATACTCTGAGTAAAGGTGATTTAGTGGAGAAGGCTCTCTAAATGATCATAGAAAATCAGCACATTTTGGGACAGTTCCACCCCCTATCCAGATCTAACTCTGAATGTTTTATGTTTCTGGGGGAAGAGCAGTAGAACCTTGGCTATAGGTGAGAGGTCAAACACCAGGTGGTGCTTCTCTGGTAAAGACCAAGTATTTGATGTGTGGTGTATCAGTGTGTGTGTGGTCAGTAATGGAGAGACTGAATGACCGTTACAGTCTGGTGGTGGTCACGATTGATAACAGCTGCTGCTGTGGCTTGTGCCACACAGAAACACAGTCTGAACGGCCACTATATACCTCTATACCCTATACTTAAATGCGGAAGACACATTTCAGTTGAATATATTGTTGGACAACTGACTAGTATCCCCCTTATACCCTAAACCCAGGGATTGATTTGGGTTCGTGTTTTTTGTGTGCCTATTATTTAGAGGTTTTCCTGTGATGATTCTATCAACATGGTTATATTAACCACTCAGTGTACACATGGCTACCCTGAAAGGAGGACAGTAGGTCTAACATACTAAACATACTAAACATAAACTAATTTAGCTAAGCACATATACTTGTATTACTAAAAAGGAACTCCTGCCCACTGGAACTGTGGTTTCTCCACTAAACTCGACTCAACACGAGCCAATGTTACAGTCTGTCAGATCCTGATGACAGACGTCAATAGCTTGGGATCAACTGAAATGAAGCTGTTGCATGGAGTACAGAGTCTGCAGGACCGTGTGAATGACTTCTCTTTCATCCACGGATCATTTTCATTCTCCATGCGTCATGGTTAGGTGCGCACACATCCAAACTGCTAGTTTTTCCATTGCTTTCAATTAACATAAGTGTAAATCAACAGTCATTAAACTTGGGCCAGAACGAGAGGTCATGCATGTTCGCTAGTGAGCCCTAATTGTTTTGACCCGTCCTCGGCTCTGGGTTTTGTTCATGAGGGCATGCAATGGAAAAGGTTTAAAAAYATTTWGCAATAAAAAACGAAAATGAAAGTTCTTTATTAGAAGAGTCCTGGTAGTATCTYCTTGTTTCATTCCATTTTCARCCTAATGACCATGACYGTGATTATGAGTGGGAGGATCTTGSCAGCGAAGCRGTGGTGGTGGAGTAGCCCCTTGGCCTCCTGTCCTTAACCARTAGAAAGAGATAGAGGGGAGTGCTGGGTAATCTGTTGCCGTGTAAACACAGGCCCAGAAAAGGCAGTGGAATGTCTCTGTGGTGGGAGCTGGAGGAAGGTTCAGGGAGAGGCCAAGGCAGGTGGTATACATCAGCAACGAGCTGACGTCTCCCCACTAACTTATCCAAACAAGAGACAGGCRCTAGCGACGSTGGGGAAGGGAAAGAGGAGGAGCGGGGGATAGATAGACAAGGGCCAGKATCAGGGGGAGTCATTTTTCTTCCTGGCTCAGCTCTGCTTTGCTCTGGTCTGTCCTCTATCCCAGAGGGAAAAAACAAGCGTTAGTACATGAGACGGGACTGTTGCCATTTCTATAGCCCTTGATCCCGAGGCCTCCAGTCCTCCACTGATCTTGAGAACTCACGCAACAAATCACTGACGGGCAGATCAGAGCTGGTTTACATTGCAGGAGAACACTGAAGATACACATAGACCGAGGGAGAAGAACGTGCCATCCCCCACTGGGAACAGACGTCAGTTCAACATCTAGTTTTCATTTACACTTGGTTGAGTTGTCAACTAACTTGAATTCAATGTGAAATCAGCCARAAATGTCACCCTGTCATTGGAWTTCCGAAATTCCCTTATGTTGAGGACTTTTTGCTAATCCAATCAGTTGTCTGCGTTGATTCAACGTCATCACACTGAATTTCTGGGTTGAAATTATGTGGAAACAACGTTGACTCATCCAGTTTTTKCCCAGTGGGATGTCTGCTGATGTCTGTGTCTCATTTCGCCTTTACAGAGTCTGACCAATATTAATGTCCCACTGGGCACAAACTGGTTAAATTGACGTTGTTTCAACGTAATTTGTCAAMGAATCTACGTGGGAAATACATTACATTTWAAAAAAGTWATCAACTGTTGTTTTGAGGGTAAAAATTCAACCACAGGATTATGTACAGTATGTCATCATGGTAACCAATTTTCAACATAGACAAACCTTGTATATAATATGTTGAATTTGTACCTTTGAAACAACGTCAGATCAATAAAACCATAGGCTGGGCAGCACCTCCTACTGGAGAGTTGATCTATCTACAGTTATCCCTTTGGTCAACCTATCCAGAGTTTTAACCAAGCCCAGCCCTGCTTAGCTATGATGTCACTGACTATTACCAATATGCTATCATGAGAATGATTGTTGAGAGATCACCACTTAATAGATTCACTGTTGCTATCGAAGTCATTCAAAAGGGTAGGTTCAATAGAGCAAATGAAATGTAACCATACGTTATCAATCATGTATCATCAATGATGCTATTTTGGCCTATATAGCATTTGGCAAGTCATCAACAGCTATTGTTTAAATTCAGCCCAGGATTGAACTAAAAATAGACAATACATATAGGCCTAGAGTTTCAAGCCTTGGTTGATTTCAAATGGAATCTACAAGTTAATAAGAAATATGTTGGATTCACGTCTCTATCTTAACCAAAAACAAAGTCCTATTCTTTAACTTAGATTTTTGGTTGAAATCCAACATCAATTATTAATTTGTAGACAAACTGGAAATAAAGCCAGACTCAGTGGCACAGATGGAACTATCCAAGCAGAAGATACTTCTCCTTGAAATGGTGATATTTGGTTGCGTTGATAACCGAACACAATTCAATATTACTTTTGCAAAATTATCTGCACAGAATCTCCAACGGCATTGATCACTTGCGCCATGTACTTTAATGTAATCTCAACTAACTGCAATCCAAGTCATTTGGTTCTGCTATTAGATGAAGCACAGTGATAACACATTAAGATGTATACATAAACAAAATATCWGACATTTTATTCCCATTCTAACTTCGGTGTGCTTTCAACTGGTTGAAAGTGGAGTTAGAACACATTTAGGTGCAACTAAACCAAAAATCAGACATTGCTTTTCCATTGGAATTTGAATGTCCTTTTAAATGGTTGAAATCGTAATGATAACCCATTGGGAATTCAGCAAACTTTTGGCTGTCTTTTTGAGTGGGTGAAAATAGGTTGGAATCTTATTGATCAATATCTACATACTAAATATGAGCTAATTTTCCACGCTGAAATGATGTGGTGTGCCCAGTGGTGTCTGCCGTGTAAACATAATGGAAGTTACTCTTTAAACATTATGGCCATTATAAATTCACCACAGCATCTAATTTATTTGTTTCATTTATTTGGGCATGAGACTAAACAGAAAAACACCATTCTCCATAGAGTCCTAAACAGTCAACTTACTTCTCTATAACTTGGATATTGATGGTGTCTCTTTTGAACTTGCAGTGGCTGGGAAATGATCCAAAACCTTACTTTGAGTAATTACCATAATTTGACCATAACTGGTCATTCATGACCAGCATTTGAGCAGAATTAGAGAGTAGGGTTTAGTAATGCCCTTACAATATCACTAAAATAACAGACAGGCCTTCTGGTGCGTAGCTTCACCACACTTACATGGAGGATGATGAAGGAATCATTTTCATGGATGTCAACAATAATTAGGAACTGGCAAACATTACCTTCTATGGAGATATATTAACCTTCTACCTTCTGTGTCTATTGGCACACGATCACATGGTTGGATTGTATGGTATCCCTCTCCAAAGCTAGAAGACAGACCTGCTTTGTTCTTGTCTTGTTGGGGCAGACAATAAACACATTTATTTTATTGCTGAATATCATTTTGCTTCTTAAATGTACAAGAATTACATTTTTTGAAAAATATATATTAAATACATCTGTAGCAGCTATTGTCTTATTTTGACATCATGTCTTAGGAGAAAGTTTTGACACTATTTAAAATGATTATTTCGTTCTCGAAATGAACTCGGTATGGGAGGCAATTTCAAACTATCTACCATAATGAAACAATTTTTTTTGCTTTGGAACCGGCCTTTTTCTGCTCTAGCAATTTATGCTGCCCCATTTTAGACCTACTACATGTATTACCACTTATAATGTTAGTATGTCTTATGCTATTTAATTATATACCTGCCTGCTAGATGCAGCACATCTAATTTATGCTTAGGCCAGCTAGATAACACAAAAATAACACTCCTACTCCACAGCTCACTGGCAAGCAAATAATCCAGACTTGACCCCTTGACTCTTTAGTAGATTCACAACCATGCCTGTACACTCCCACGCAGTGTCCTCTCACATTCATATGACTGAAAACACTAGAGCAGGGCTCTCCAACCTGTTCTGGAAATCTACCCTCCTGTAGGTTTTAACGCCAACCCGTTCCTGTAGAGACCCTCCTGTTGGTTTTCACTCTTACCCTAATCTAGCACACCTGAATCTAATATTAGCTGGTTGATAATCTGATTTGGGTTAGTTAACTGGGTTTGGAGTAAAAACCTACAGGAGGGTAACTCTACAGGAACAGGGTTGGCGTTAAAACCTACAGGAGGGTAGATTTCCAGGAACAGGGTTGGAGAGCCCTGCTCTAGTGTTTTCAGTCATATGATGTGAGAGGACACTGCGTGGGAGTACAGGCATGGTTGTGAATCTACTAAAGAGTCAAGGGGTCAAGTCTGGGATTATTTGCTTGCCAGTGAGCTGTGGAGTAGGAGTGTTATTTTTTCTGTTATCTAGCTGGCCTAAGCATAAATTAGATGTGCTGCATCTAGCAGGCAGGTATATAATTAAATAGCATAAGACATACTAACATTATAAGTGGTAATACATGTAGTAGGTCTAAAATGGGGCAGCATAATTTGCTAGAGCAGAAAAGGCCGGTTCCAAAGCAAAAAAATTGTTTCATTATGGTAGATAGTTTGAAATTGCCTCCCATACGAGTTCATTTCGAGAACGAAATAATCATTTTAATATAGTGTCAAAACTTTCTCCTAAGACATGATGTCAAAATAAGACAATAGCTGCTACAGATGTATTTAATATATATTTTTTCAAAAAAATGTAATTCTTGTACATTTAAGAAGCAAAATGATATTCAGCAATAAAATAAATGTGTTTATTGTCTGCCCCAACAAGACAAGACCAAAGCAGGTCTGTCTTCTAGCTTGGAGAGGGATACCATACAATCCAACCATGTGATCGTGTGCCAATAGACACAGAAGGTAGAAGGTTAATATATCTCCATAGAAGGTAATGTTTGCCAGTTCCTAATTATTGTTGACATCCATGAAATGATTCCTTCATCATCCTCCATGTAAGGTGAAGCTACGCACCAGAAGGCCTGTCTGTTATTTTAGTGATATTGTAGGGCATTACTAAACCCTACTCTCTAATTCTGCCTAAATGCTGGTCATGAATGACCAGTTATGGTCAAATTATGGTAATTACTCAAAGTAAGGTTTTGGATCATTTCCCAGCCACTGCAAGTTCAAAAGAGACACCATCAATATCCAAGTTATAGAGAGTAAGTTGACTGTTTAGGACTCTATGGAGAATGGTGTTTTTCTGTTTAGTCTCATGCCCAATATAATGAAACAAATAAATTAGATGCTGTGGTGAATTTAATAATGGCATAATGTTTAAAGAGTAACTTCCATTATGTTTACACGGCAGACACCACTGGGCACACCACATCATTTCAGCGTGGAAAATTAGCTCATATTAGTATGTAGATATTGATCAATAAGATTCCAACCTATTTTCACCCACTCAAGACAGCCAAAAGTTTGCTGAATTCCCAATGGGTTATCATTGCGATTTCACCCATTTAAAAGGACATTCAAATTCCAATGGAAAAGCAATGTCTGATTTTTGGTTTAGTTGCACCTAAATGTGTTCTACCTCCACTTTCAACCAGTTGAAAGCACACCGAAGTTAGAATGGGAATAAAATGTCTGATATTTTGTTTATGTATACATCTTAATGTGTTATCACTGTGCTTCATCTAATAGCAGAACCAATGACTTGGATTGCAGTTAGTTGAGATTACATTAAAGTACATGGCGCAAGTGATCAATGCCGTTGGAGATTCTGTGCAGATAATTTTGCAAAAGTAATATTGAATTGTGTTCGTTTATCAACGCAACCAAATATCCACATTTCAAGGAGAAGTATCTTCTGCTTGGATAGTTCCATCTGTGCCACTGAGTCTGGCTTTATTTCCAGTTTGTCTACAAATTAATAATTGATGTTGGATTTCAACCAAAAATCTAAGTTAAAGAATAGGACTTTGTTTTTGGTTAAGATAGAGACGTGAATCCAACATATTTCTTATTAACTTGTAGATTCCATTTGAAATCAACCAAGGCTTGAAACTCTAGGCCTATATGTATTGTCTATTTTTAGTTCAATCCTGGGCTGAATTTAAACAATAGCTGTTGATGACTTGCCAAATGCTATATTGCCAATGCTATATAGGCCAAAATAGCATCATTGATGATACATGATTGATAACGTATGGTTACATTTCATTTGCTCTATTGAACCTACCCTTTTGAATGACTTCGATAGCAACAGTGAATCTATTAAGTGGTGATCTCTCAACAATCATTCTCATGATAGCATATTGGTAATAGTCAGTGACATCTAAGCTAAGCAGGGCTGGGCTTGGTTAAAACTCTGGATAGGTTGACCAAAGGGATAACTGTAGATAGATCAACTCTCCAGTAGGAGGTGCTGCCCAGCCTATGGTTTATTGATCTGACGTTGTTTCAAAGGTACAAATTCAACATATTATATACAAGGTTTGTCTATGTTGAAAATTGGTTACCATGATGAAATACTGTACATAATCCTGTGGTTGAATTTTTACCCTCAAAACAACAGTTGATTACTTTTTTTAAATGTAATGTATTTCCCCAGTAGATTCGTTGACAAATTACGTTGAAACAACGTCAATTTAACCAGTTTGTGCCCAGTGGGACATTAATATTGGTCAGACTCTGTAAAGGCGAAATGAGACACAGACATCAGCAGACATCCCACTGGGCAAAAACTGGATGAGTCAACGTTGTTTCCACATAATTTCAACCCAGAAATTCAGTGTGATGACGTTGAATCAACGCAGACAACTGATTGGATTAGCAAAAAGTCCTCAACATAAGGGAATTTCGGAAATCCAATGACAGGGTGACATTTTTGGCTGATTTCACATTGAATTCAAGTTAGTTGAAACTCAACCAAGTGTAAATGAAACTAGATTTTGAACTGACGTCTGTTCCCAGTGGGGATGGCACGTTCTTCTCCCTCGGTCTATGTGTATCTTCAGTGTTCTCCTGCAATGTAAACCAGCTCTGATCTGCCCGTCAGTGATTTGTTGCGTGAGTTCTCAAGATCAGTGGAGGACTGGAGGCCTCGGGATCAAGGGCTATAGAAATGGCAACAGTCCCGTCTCATGTACTAACGCTTGTTTTTTCCCTCTGGGATAGAGGACAGACCAGAGCAAAGCAGAGCTGAGCCAGGAAGAAAATGACTCCCCCTGATACTGGCCCTTGTCTATCTATCCCCCGCTCCTCCTCTTTCCCTTCCCCAGCGTCGCTAGTGCCTGTCTCTTGTTTGGATAAGTTAGTGGGGAGACGTCAGCTCGTTGCTGATGTATACCACCTGCCTTGGCCTCTCCCTGAACCTTCCTCCAGCTCCCACCACGAGACATTCCACTGCCTTTTCTGGGCCTGTGTTTACACGGCAACAGATTACCAGCACTCCCTCTATCTCTTTCTAACTGGTTAAGGACAGGAGGCCAAGGGGCTACTCCACACAACCGCTTCGCTGGCAAGATCCTCCCATCATAATCACAGTCATGGTCATTAGGTTGAAAATGGAATGAAACAAGAAGATACTACCAGGACTCTTCTAATAAAGAACTTTCATTTTCGTTTTTTATTGCTAAATGTTTTATAAACCTTTTCCATTGCATGCCCTCATGAACAAAACCCAGAGCCGAGGACGGGTCAAAACAATTAGGGCTCACTAGCGAACATGCATGACCTCGTCATTACTGCCCTTTGAGAAGTTTAATGACTGTTGATTTACACTTTATGTTAATTGAAAGCAATGGAAAAACTAGCAGTTTGGATGTGTGCGCACCTAACCATGACGCATGGAGAATGAAAATGATCCGTGGATGAAAGAGAAGTCATTCACATGGTCCTGCAGACTCTGTACTCCATGCAACAGCTTCATTTCAGTTGATCCCAAGCTCATTGACGTCTGTCATCAGGATCTGACAGACTGTAACATTGGCTCTGTGTTGAGTCGAGTTTAGTGGAGAAACCACAGTTCCAGTGGGCAGGAGTTCATTTTTAGTAATACAAGTATATGTGCTTGCTAAATTAGTTTATGTTTAGTATGTTTAGTATGTTAGACCTACTGTCCTCCTTTCAGGGTAGCCATGTTACAACTG
>NW_019944643.1:66785-79044 GCF_002910315.2 Salvelinus sp. IW2-2015
GTTTTTTGACAAAAGTTTAATAGGAATTGGCCATGGATATGATTCTTAATTAMCTACACATGAAGTGGGCTATAATTAAGCAATAATGCACGAGGAGGTGTGGTATTTGGCCAATATACAATGGCTAAGGGCTGTTTTTAAGCATGACGCAACGCAGAGTGCCTGGATACAGCCCTTAGCCGTGGTATATTGGCCATATACCACAAACCCCTGAGGGGCCTTATTGCTATTATAAACTGGTTACCAATGTAATTAGAGCAGTAAAAATAAATGTGTTGTCATACCAGTGGTATGATATACCACGGCTGTAAGCCAAGCAGTATTCAGGGCTCGAACCCCCRAGTTTATAATCAAGTACAAACCCCAAGAAAATGAAGACCTATTCCCTCTAGAAAATGTCAGTACAAATATCAGTTACATACAATTGTTAGCATACTTCAACGTTAGTTCCAACGTCATCATCATGTTTCACCAAAATGTGTAGGCTACAAGGCAGGAATGCTACATTTTGGCAACCACATTGTGTTTTAAACATCTGTCTCCTGAATTTGCTGTTTGCGATAGTCCCTCGCCATTTTTCTCATGTCTTGGTATGGCTTGAGGTCAGTTAATGTCAGTAACTTGTTTGTTTTGGGATCAGTTCCAAGCCATGTCCTGTAAAAGTTGGGAAGACAGTAAACCATTCTCAAAAAAGTGGTCAAATAATTCATTTAATTAGTTAATTAATTTTAAATGTTTACAGTAGGCGAAGACTTTCCTGTTTGAAGAATTGTCAATCAGTTAAATGTCTAAGCCTATTGCAATAAGACACAAAAACTACTGACACCAAACTGTCACATAGTTGCTAGCAATGTGTTATTTCAGTTCTGCACGCAAGGGATGAGAAAAATGTATTTTATAAATAAACTAACAGTCATTTGCTAATATTTGAGCCCACAATTAATACAAATCAAATYTTATTGGTCACATACACYTGTTTAGCAGATGTTATTGCGGGTGTTGCGAAATGCTTGTGCTTCTAGCTCCGACAGTGCAGTAATATCTAACAGTTTCACAACATATACTCAAATACACATAAATCTAAGTAAGGAAAGAATTAAGAATTACATGAATGTGGCCTGTGTTTAAACAAATTACTTTATAAAAGCAACACGTTAATTATGAATCATAAATAACGACATGAATAATAACCAGCTTACCTCTTCAGATGTTTCTCAATGGCCTTTCGCTCGTACACTGTTCCCTCCTGGTTCTTCACTGGGTCAACAAACATCTTGTTGGTTAGTGGACAAATCAAGTGTGAGGGTATGAACTTCTCAGTCAACTCTTCACCCAACAATTCCTGTAAATTTAAAAGGAAAAGATTATCATACCCTGAATAAACTGTTACATTAAAAGGGTTGCTGTTAAAATAAATGTATCTGAGAAACTGGTAACGTAGACCAGGTATTCCCAAACTGGGGTACGCGTACAAATGCCGTCGGGGGTACGCAAAATAAAAATGTGATTCACGTAAAAAAAAAAAAAAAAAAAGGATTCTTCACATTTTCAAACAGTCCATTTATATTTTCCAACGGGACTATACATTTGGGTGAGGTTTTTTTCTCGCCTAAGTAGCCTCGTTTTCACTGCCAAAAATAACATTAAACCATCTAGTGTTCAGCAAAATAACAACACAATGTCAAATACAGGTATCCTAGTCAAATAATTAACATCCGATCACATTAACCGTTACTCTCTCGCGGGAAACCTTCACTCTTGCGCAGACATTTAGAAATGAAACATGACAATTAAAAAAATAAGCCATGGGAGTTTTTGAGCGAGAATTAAGACGACTTTCGAGTAGTAAAACATGTATAAAAGTAACAGATACCATTAATAAGAAGGGGCTAGAAGCGTCTTATATGGTGAGCTACCGAGTGGCTAGGACAGGCAAACCCCATACTATTGTGGAGGACTTAATTCTTCCTTCTGCCGCGGATATGGCTGGGACAATGCTGGGGGAAAAGGTCCAAAAAACTATACAGACAATGCCTTCATCAAACAACACTGTTTCACGGCGCATCAGTTACATGGCAGGAGATGTTATGAAACAATTACTCCTTCGCATACAAGCCAGTGAATTATATGTGTTACAGCTGACTGAGTCAACAGACGTGGCGGGCCTGGCACAGCTCCAGGTAAATGTCCGTTACGTTTATGGGGGTCAATTAAGGAAGACATCCTCTTCTGCAAATCACTGGAAACCAGGACAACATGAGAGGATATTTTTTAAGTACTGGACAGCTTTGGACTTTGGACATCAAATGGACTTTGGTGGTCAACATGTGTTGGTATCTGTACTGATGGCGCAAAAGCCATGACAGGGAGACATAGTGGAGTGGTAACGCGAGTGCAAGCAGTTGCTCCCGACGCCACTTGGGTACACTGCAGCATCCACCGAGAGGCTCTTGCTGCCAAGGGAATGCCGGACAGCTTGAAAGACATTCTGGACACTACAGTGAAAATGTGCCCTTATTTGTGCCCTGGTCCTATAAGAGCTCTTTGTCACTTCCCACGAGCCGGGTTGTGACAAAAACTCACTCATTCTTATGTTTAATAAAGGTCGTATAGTGTGTGTGTGTCGTATAAATCGTATAGTGTGTGTGTGTAAGGCTTACACAATGACGGCAAAAAACAACATTTGAGAGTGCACTGACCCTGGTGCTAGAGGTGGTACGCAGCTGGAGGTTGAATGTTTGAAGGGGTACGGGACTATAAAAAGTTTGGGAACCACTGACGTAGACTGTGATATGTCAGTTTTACACYGAAATGTCTGAGAAGTGAATCCACCTCGTTTTACACACAAGCACCCCTAATAAAAGATGTAGCAGAGCTTACAAAAATTAACATAATTAGACAAGTGCATTCACCTTCTCCATGTCATCCAATGAWTMGCCTGCAACTTCRTCTGTGTTTTTCTTGGCCTCTTCTTCATACTTGRATCTGCTGGTCAGGTATTCCTCTGCCAAAATACTTTTACAAGACATTTTCATTCAGATAAAATGTAGGTATATGAATTCAATATACTACATACTAATAAATATAATGCACTATTTCCTACTTTTCCTTTTAGAATCAGAGTTAACACCACTCTTGTATTCAGTGTGGTCATCAAATAACGTGAAGCCAACCTGTCCAGTGGATCTTGGGGTTCAGGAACGATGAGCACTCCATATACAGCATCCAAGATCTCTCTCATGGTTATGTGAGCGTTGTAGCTGCGGTCAAATATGTTGTGGCAGATACGACCCACACTGTTTATGTTGCAGTGGTACACCTTTGTCCACATTAAGGATTTTTCATGGCCTCCCGAGTGAGCAGTGGTCTAAGGCAATGCATCGCAGTGCTAGAGGAGTCACTACAGACCCGGGGTTCAATCCCGGGCTGCATCACAACCAGTCGTGATCGGGAATCCATAGGGTGGCGCACCATTGGCGCAGCGTCGTCCGGGTTAGGGGAGGGTTTGGCCCGGGGGGGGGGGGGGCTTTACTTGGCTCATCGCGCTCTAGCAACTCCTTGTGGTTGGCCTGGGTGCCTGCAGGCTGACTTCGGTAGTCAGTTGAAGTGTTTCCTCCGACACATTGGTGCGGCGGGCTTCCGGGTAAGCGGGTGGGTGTTAAGAAGCGCGGTTAGGCGGGTCATGTTTCAGAGGACGCATGACTTGCCTCCCAAGCCCGTTGGGGAGTTGCAGCGATGAGACAAGATCGAAATTGGGTAAAATACAAAAAAATATATAAAATGAAAAAAAGCATCAATCAACTGGATAGAATTTGAAAATGTATGACTTAGGTAATAAGAATAATACACTGTCTCATGTATTCATGTGTAGAAGGATACAGGTGTGACAAAGCGCACAAGTGGAGGTTTGACGGGGTAGTCAGCCCCACAACTGACAGTACAGCTCAAAGACTCCATCCTCATAAGGTGTATCAGGAGGGCCTTGCATGAGAATCTTCCAAAACGCTGAATAGGTATGGAATCACAGGGGTTAAATGTTTTAGACAATATGTGCAAAATGATTCAAATAATAACCAACTGGGCATGTGGATGGGAAGTTGATTTGGACACTTACAGTCAAACAAACCAAACTTGAGGCTGTTACGTGCATGGTCCATGTAGACTATATTTAAGCAATAAGGCCCGTGTTGGTATATGGCCAATATACCACGGCTAAGGCTGTTCTTACGCACGACGCAATACAGAGTGCCTGGATACAGCCTTAGCCGTGGTATATTGGCCATATATCACAAACCCGAGGTGCCTTATTGCTATTATAACTGGTTACCAATGTAATTAGAGCAGTAAAAATACATGTTTTATCATACCAGTGGTATACTGTCTGATATACACGGCTATCAATCCAATCAGCAATCAGGACATGAACCACCCAGTTATAACAAGCTTAACAATGTTCTATTAAAAGCATTATAAAAAGTATATTTATACTTAGATCAATAACACTTAGTACACAATATCCCAATAATGTTTACTTACTAAGTCTGACTCTGAAGGCAAAACAGTGCCAGAATGGGTGTGGGTCACAGTGCAGGCTCTTCAGCTCTTTCCAGAAGGCGTTTGTCCTTCTCCAAAAAGCGTCTGCTCTTGGATTCCTGGATCTTCTTTTTCAATGCACTATTTTGTGACATAATTCATTTTGTTAGAGCATACAGTAGTTACCTCAATTTCAACATGAAATAAATGCTTCTTGAGCCGAATAGTGGTTTACTAGAATAAGTAGATTAGTAGTGGAAGTAAATGACTCTGTCATCCCAGAATGACATGCTGATAATGGAACTGCTCGTACTTCTCTGTCCCAGTCACTTTATCGTTTAGTCCACTTGGCAGAGCAACCTCTGGCTTCTCGTCATAACCCCGGTTGGCGAAGAGAGCAACTAGAATGCTCTTACAGACAAATGAGCATTGTTCAGTGCAATTCTTTAAGATCAATGTTATTAACTTACACTTTATTTGATTTGATTTAATATGATTTGTCACATGCAACTTTACAGGGAAATGTTTGTTTACGAGCCCTTCCCAACGATGCAAAGTTTTAAAAAATCATACAGATAGTAACACAAGAGGAATAAAATACACAAGAATGGAACATATAACAGGAAGTACCAGATCAATGTACAGGGGCACGAGGTATTTGAGGTAGATATGTACATAAAGACAGGGTAAAGTGACTAGCATCAGGATAGATAATAATAACAGTAAAATAAAGAACAAGAATCGTATTATTTTATTAAGAATATATGGAAACATTTGTCCTATTTGAATAGTTTTGTTTAATTAGATCGTACCTCGCTCCTAATGCGGGATGGGTCCAATTCTTCTTCAGCTTCCTCATCTCCAAAGACAGACAGTTTCCATTTCAAAAGCTTCAGACCAGCTTTACGCGTTCTGGTTTGAAACAACACCTCCTAAAAGACATGGATGGTTTGAAACAACACCCTCCTAAAAGACATGGATGTTTGAAACAACACCCTCCTAAAGACATGGATGGTTTGAAACAACACCCTCCTAAAAGACATGGATGGTTTGAAACAACACCCCCTAAAAGACATGGATGGTTTGAAACAACACCCTCTAAAAGACATGGATGGTTTTGAAACAACACCTCCTAAAGACATGGATGGTTTGAAACAACACCCTCCTAAAAGACACTGGATGGTTTGAAACAACACCCTCCTAAAAGACATGGATGGTTGAACACACCCTCCTAAAAGACATGGATGGTTTGAAACAAACACCCTCCTAAAAGACATGGATGGTTTGAAACATCCCCTCCTAAAAGACATGGATGGTTTGAACATCACCCTCCTAAAAGACATGGATGTTTGAAACACCCTCCTAAAAAGACATGGATGGTTTGAAACACCCTCCTAAAAGAACATGGATGGTTTGAAACATCACCCTCCTAAAAGACATGGATGTTTGAAACACACCCCCTAAAAGCAATGGAGGTTTGAACACCCTCCTAAAAGACATGGATGGTTTGAAACAACACCCCCCTAAAAGACATGGATGGTTTGAAACAACACCCTCCTAAAAGACATGGATGGTTTGAAACATCACCCTCCTAAAAGACATGGATGGTTTGAAACATCACCCTCCTAAAAGACATGGATGGGTTGAAACATCACCCTCCTAAAAGACATGGATGGTTTGAAACAACACCCTCCTAAAAGACATGGATGGTTTGAAACAACACCCTCCTAAAAGACATGGATTGTTTGAAACAACACCCTCCTAAAAGACATGGATGGTTTGAAACAACACCCTCCTACAAGACATGGATGGTTTGAAACAACACCCTCCTACAAGACATGGATGGTTTGAAACATCACCCTCCTAAAAGACATGAAGTGGATTCAGTTGCTTCATTGTTATTACTTGAAGCAAATATGTATAAAATAGGACATTGTTATGTAGGCCCTCTAAAAACACCCAATGGCTGCCTCACATTTTATTAGACTGTAGACTGCTGTCATCTTCATTTAACCAAATGCAATTCAAACTTCCAAGGGAATGCAAACTGGCTGTAAAAGGATGCATCAAAATGAAAACCCCACCACTAGTGATTTAGAAACGAAGTACGTACAGATTTTAAACTCTTTACAACCCTGTTACAAAATATACTTTAATGTCAATTGTCAMCTATATTATGATAAACTGTAATATTATGATATACTGTAATATTGAATACTGACACGAAACACTTTTCCTTCAATTTTTTTTTATCCCAACTGCAGTAAACTTCATGTCAAAACATTTAATGTTTTGCTTGAGTTCTTGTGTGCAGTCAGGCCAAAATGATATAACAATGAGCAATGATTCGACAAAATGCATTCATTCTGATTCTGCGTCCATATTTCAGCCACAAGAAGACATCATGATGATGGCGTACGTCCACTGCTGGGATATAAACCAGAATCTCTTTASACATTATACAGTACCTGTTGCATTGCTGATTCCACGKAGKACGTTGTTGTRCACCTTTCCAACAACGATGGCATCAACAACAATGTTCAGGCTCATCAGTTTGGTTGTGACAGCATCTGGTTCYGTCATTGATCTACGGATAGAATTATTAACTGTTAATCAATCCAATCGAACATTACCTTTGTGTTAACGCAATGAATGTAATGTCAAGGTAATCACTGTTTTACACACTGAAAAAGTATCATTCTATTTACCCATCATCATTCCCATCTGTGAGACATATGATGCGAAGTCTGCAGTCTGGAAATTGCTCTCCAACTTTTTTCAGTTGAGACATGCCACGTTTCAAGGCATCATACAGCACAGTGCATCCATTGGCCTCCAGATTGTGTACGTGTTCCTGTAAGTGCCAAAAATATCTACTAATATCTCTAATATTATGTGACGTTTGCAGATGCATGCTAAAGAATGATATCATGAATGCCACAAACTCCCTGATTGAGCGGTAGCGTCAGCAACYCACACATAAACTACAACATGGGGACCATTTGAAGCGCCTCCATACACATGCAGATCCTCTGAGTGCATCGTAGTGCATCACGCTCCTCTGTAACATGTACAGTGCTGCTCGTGGKKACATCATATTGCTGAGTKTCAGTWTCAGTCTTTAAAACAGGTCTGAGGGGAGTACGTATGTGATCTCAGTACAGTAAGTACTTGAATGGATCTTATTGAAATCACCCCCGTCGCTATTTTGCATTCATAAAATAGAAATTAGAAAATATATTTACCTTGAAYGTCTCCAGAGTCTCTGTAAATGTGTGGAGAGTTTTAACTGATGAGTCAAACTTCACCAAGCCAATGACATGATGAAAATTGTACGCCATGCTTCTAGTTGCGAAGTTATCAAAAGAGCTGTTTAACTGCATCCAACCGCGTCATTTTGTCATCGGAATCATAGCATGTCTCATTCATGGAGGAGCTTGAATCCATTAGCACCTAAAAGGTTGCTGAGAAGTATTATTTAGCTATAACAAAACGGAGGAGTAATCTAACTATTATATAACTTTGTTACATCAACATGGATCATTTTTGGCTATCACTTTATCATTCAAGGTATCCATCTGTAAGACCATGGGCTGCTTGGTGTTTGCTAACATCTCATAATTTGAGCCATAGCAGGGGTCAAACTTGCCAAGTGTCAATAATACTTAGCTTCAAAGGTATTTTCTTTATTTTTTACTATTTCTACATTGTAGAATAATAGTGAAGACATCAAAACTATGAAATAACATATATGGAATCATTTAGTAACCAAAAAAGTGTTAAATAAATCAAAATATATTTTATATTTGAGATTCTTAAAATAGCCACCCTTTGCCTTGATGACAGCTTTGCACACTCTTGGCATTCTCTTAACCAGCTTCACCTGGAATGCTTTTCCAACAGTTTGAAGGAGTTCCCACATACGCTAAGCACTTGTTGGCTTATTTTCCTTCACTCTGTGGTCCGACTCATCCCAAACCATCTCAATTTGGTTGAGGTCGGGGGATTGTGGAGGCCAGATCATCTGATGCAGCACACCCATCACTCTCCTTCTTGGTAAAATAACCCTTACACAGCCTGGAGGTGTGTTGTCATTGTCCTGTTAAAAAACAAATGATAGTCCCACTAAGCCCAAACCACATGGGATGGTGTATCGCTACAGATACTGTGGTAGCCATGCTGGTTAAATGTGCCTTGAATTCTAAATAAATCACAGACAGTGTCACCAGCAAAGCACCCCCACACCATAACACCTCCTCCTCCATGTTTACGGTGGAAATACACATGCGGAGATCATCCATTCACCCACACCGAGTCTCACAAAGACACGGAGGTTGGAACCAAAAATCTCCAATTTGGACCTCCAGACCAAAGGACATATTTCCATCGGTCTAATGTCCATTGCTCATGTTTCTTGCCCAAGCAAGTTTCTTCTCTTATTGGTGTTCTTTTAGTGTGACCATGAAGGCCTGATTCACACAGTCTCCTCTGAACAGTTGATGTTGAGATGTGTCTGTTATTTGAACTCTGTGAAGCATTTATTTGGGCTGCAATTTCTGAGGCTGGTAACTTTCTCTGGGTCTTCTATTCCTGTGGCGGTCTCCATGAGAGCCAGTTTCATCATAGCGCTTGATGTCTTTTGCAACTGCACTTGAAGAAACGTTCAAAGTTCTTTGAAAATTTTCCATATTGACTGGCCTTCATGTCTTAAAGTAATGATGGACTGTCAAGTTTTTACAAATAGGGCTATCTTTCTGTATACCCGCCCCTACCTTGTCACAACATAACTGATTGGCTCAAACACATTAAGAAGGAAAGAAATTCCACAAATTAACTTTAAAGAAGGCACACCTGTTAATTGAAATGCATTCCAGGTGACTACCTCATGAAGCTGGTTGAGAGAATGCCAAGAGTGTACAAAGCTGTCATCAAGGCAAAGGGTGGCTACTTTGAATAATATAAAATCTATTTTGATTTGTTTAACACTTTTTTGGTTACTACATGATTCCATGTGTGCTATTTAATAGTTTTGATGCCTTCACTATTATTCTACAATGTAGAAAATAGTAAAAAATTAAGAAAAACCCTTGAATGAATAGGTGTTCTAAAACTTTTTACCGGTAGTGTATATCATTAATTATATTAATTATCTTCATTATCACAAACATGTATGATATATATCASAATATCTTGAATTACCAGTATGGCCTCTTTAGGAGTCCTGGTGGTCATGAAGGTCAGGTCACTTCTGATGTCTCTCATTCTGAAGAGAAATGAAAAACATCCCATCAGGAATAAAAGGGACATGGAACATCACGTCTGGCATTATGAGCTGTAGCTGCAACAAGTTTACCATAGAAATAGAACCCACTCTATTGAGTTTCCATAGATAAAATGTATTATGGACTGTAGTGCACTTGATTTGTTCATTATTAAAGCCATTCAGCCCTGTACCCCAGCTTTGAAATAATGAATCTGGTTATGCTGCCAGATAACCTACATTATACAGCATTTTGCAAGTCTGAAGATTAGCAAAGCACATTTCACTTTTCATGTCCATTACACTTTAACAGGATGAGGTAGAACAGGCTAAAAGCTAGAATCATTAGATGCTCCATCCATTTTTGGACTCATCAATTAATGATATATACACATTTATTTGTGAAAAATGTAACTTATAAATGCCTTATGAGCGMAGTTCAACTGTCGTATCCCATCTGAACCCAACATATGAGATTGGGAGTAAAACAATGTAAACAAAATTTAAAAAATAAATGTGAACAAATACTGTATAGCCTCAGAACATGGTTAAAACTATCATTTTGATGTCATGGATGGTTATTCCATCCATACATAGCACTCGCTTTGAATTTGAGAGTAGTTACATTACTCCAGGCCCATCCCTCAGCTTTMTACCAAAACACAGGCYGGTGACTGCTTTGTTWTTGTTTCAAGGAAGGATTCCAACTTTAAGACCAGAAGTTTGATGAAGAAGATAGTTCAGTTCATGAATTGATCAAATGTTTTTTTTCATGAACAGCCCACCAGTTATTGTGATGCTTCATGTCATCACAAACAAAGTATTTGGCACATTTTCAGATGGAGGTACTTACGCATTTGCCAACTCGTCCACATTCAACGTTTTGAATTTCATAGCTAAGCAATCAAAAACGTTNGTATCCCATCTGAACCCAACATATGAGATTGGGAGTAAAACAATGTAAACAAAATTTAAAAAATAAAATGTGAACAAATACTGTATAGCCTCAGAACATGGTTAAAACTATCATTTTGATGTCATGGATGGTTATTCCATCCATACATAGCACTCGCTTTGAATTTGAGAGTAGTTACATTACTCCAGGCCCATCCCTCAGCTTTMTACCAAAACACAGGCYGGTGACTGCTTTGTTWTTGTTTCAAGGAAGGATTCCAACTTTAAGACCAGAAGTTTGATGAAGAAGATAGTTCAGTTCATGAATTGATCAAATGTTTTTTTTCATGAACAGCCCACCAGTTATTGTGATGCTTCATGTCATCACAAACAAAGTATTTGGCACATTTTCAGATGGAGGTACTTACGCATTTGCCAACTCGTCCACATTCAACGTTTTGAATTTCATAGCTAAGCAATCAAAAACGTTGATATCCTGAGGAGATCCTTTMTGTTTACAGATGTAAACACCAAGGTTATCTGTCAAGGAGAGGCATTTGTTAAAATACAACAAACTATTATTTCTCCAAAAACAACCTGCAACCAATCATTAGATGACAACCAAATGACGATAATAGTCCAGCTTTCACAATAACGAGACCGCCGAGGCGGGAACGTTTATATTCTTCTAAAACGGATCATAACTCATAAATAAGTAGAGCCCACTCAAAAATATAAACACTAATTATGTTTCAGAGCACACAGTAAAGTTTCAAGTGTTTCAAATATTTATTGTGTTTTTTTGTTCTACTTGACTTTATAGTACTACTGATATTGATTACTGCATTGTTGGTAAAGAGCTCGCAATTAAGTCATGTCCCTGTACTTGTGAACATGACAATAAAACTTGAAATGACACCAACACAGACTATGAGGCGTCCTTCAAGAGGCCTGGGTTCAGTCCAAAATATCACACATTGGATAACTTGAGTTAATTATTTCCCAATAATTATTTTAGATATGCAAATTTATGCTAACATCCTTCCCCCTAAGGACATTTAAATAGATTATTGCAGGAATATCTAAAACATTGGCCAAATTCAAACGGAACGTCCCTGATACATTAGGAAACAAGGCCCAGTACTTTGTTGACTACAAACTTTCTTTACCCAACRGTGGGACAGACTATGTTTGTTCCCAGACTCGGGACTCTGACTCTCTATTGGTTACAGACTTTTGGCCTCCCATCCTATTCTAGCCACCTCTCGCCGGCTTTGTATTCATGTTACCTGATGAAATTGCTGTACAATATGATCTTGTTGTCATCTGATGCACATTCAGATGTCATAAATCAGCACTGCAGAGCTCTCCCTGTCCTCTGCCGTGCCTTGATTGTATTACTGTTGATGATATCTGGAATGTYCATGTACACCCTGGCCCATCTACAGCTGCTAGCCRRAATTCTGACTTGTGCTCTGATATCTGCTTCACTGATTTCTGCTCTCGTAAAAGCCTGGGTTTTCTGCACGTTAACACTAGAAGCTTATTACCTAAATGGATCAAGTGTGAGTT
>NW_019944643.1:85726-92744 GCF_002910315.2 Salvelinus sp. IW2-2015
CTCTGCTGCCTGTGACTGGAACGAATTGCAAAAATCGCTGGAGTTGGAGACTTTTATTTCCCTCACCAACTTTAAACATCTGCTATCTGAGCAGCTAACGATCGCTGCAGCTGTATATAGTCCATCTGTAAACAGCCCACCCAATTTACCTACCTCATCCCCTTACTGTTTTTATTTATTTACTTTTCTGCTCTTTTGCACACCAGTATTTCTACTTGCACATGATCATCTGATGATTTATCACTCCTGTGTTAATCTGCTAAATTGTAATTATTCGCTCCTATGGCCTATTTTTTGCCTACCTCCTCATGCCTTTTGCACACAATGTATATAGACTCATTTTTTCCCCTACTGTGTTATTGACTTGTTTATTGTTTACTCCATGTGTAACTCTGTGTTGTTGTCTGTTCACACTGCTATGCTTTATCTTGGCCAGGTCGCAGTTGTAAACGAGAACTTGTTCTCAACTAGCCTACCTGGTTAAATAAAGTGAAAAAAATTAAAAAAAAGCTGCAGGCTAAATCTAGACTTGGTTTCCTCTATCGTAATCGCTCCTCTTTCACCCCAGCTGCCAAACTAACCCTGATTCAGATGACCATCCTACCCATGCTAGATTACGGAGACATAATTTATAGATTGGTAGGTAAGGGTGCTCTCGAGCGGCTAGATGTTCTTTACCATTCGGCCATCAGATTTTCCACCAATGCTCCTTATAGGACACATCACTGCACACTATACTCCTCTGTAAACTGGTCATCTCTGTATACCCGTCGCAAGACCCACTGGTTGATGCTTATTTATAAAACCCTCTTAGGCCTCACTCCCCCCTATTTGAGATATCTACTGCAGCCCTCATCCTCCACATACYACACCCGTTCTGCCAGTCACATTKTGTTAAAGGTCCCCAAAGCACACACATCCCTGMGTCGCTCCTCTTTTCAGTTRGCTGTAGCTAGCGACTGGAACYYGCTGCAACAAACACTCAAACTGGACAGTTTAATCTCAATCTCTTCATTCAAAGACTCAATCATGGACACTCTTACTGASAGTTYTGGCTGCTTTGTGTGACGTATTGTTGTCTCTACCTTCTTGACCTTTGCGCTGTTCGTACCATGTTGTGTTGRTACCATGTTTTTGTTATGCTGTGTTGCTACCATGCTGTGTTGTCATGTGTTGCTGCCTTGCWATGACGGCCTTTTGGTAGGCCGTCATTGTAAATAAGAATTTGTTCTTAATTGACTTGCCTAGTTAAATAAAGGATAAATAAAATAAAGCCTACTTTCTTCCAAGAAAATGAGACGTGGCCCATATACGCCAACATTCTTCAACTGTAATGCTGGAGTCACTGTCAGATTAACGTATTCTTTCACTTCTTCGTTCATCGTGGCAAATGTGTCATCGAGAACAATCTGAAAGCTTTAATTTTTATTCGACACAGCATTATTATCAACACATATATTTATATAGAACTTATTGTGTGATAAAAGCAATGTAAAGAGGAATCATACATACTTTTGGCRAGTCACAAGACCAGATGAAGCCCACTTAAGGAATGTTTTGATGAATGGAGGCAGACTGAGCAAAATCCTTTCAACATCAGAGGCTCTAGACATTGAAGTCTCTGTCAGGATCTCCACAGAGCAGTTTGGGATTTTCTCTCCATCTTAACAATGGGAAAARAGTATATCATGCAATTAAAGATCATGCTACATAAAACTATTTAAAAAAGCTGAAGATTGCTAATGTTTAGTTTTACCTTTGATTTTCTGCAGAACATACTCTCTRTCAAAGACATCTGGTAACCCAGGTACTCGAACTGGTTCGCAGAAACGTTCTCCAGGTTGAGAGTTCAAGWCTATCGGTACATAGACCTCATGTTGTGAACTCTCTTTCTAGGGTAGATAGAAAGGTCAAAAGTATTTATCACACAGGGGTTTGTATGATACATGTACACAGTGTTATGCCTGTAAAGTCTAGGTGCACTATTCTCAATTCACCATTTAAGTTATTTCATAACGTGTTTCAGTAGGCTACAGTAGAAACAGCTTTAACTGTCTAGCCCCTTTAACCTGTCTACGACCCCCCACATTCCACTGAAAAGGCAGCGGCGAATTCAAAAAATATTTTTTGAAATATTTACTTTACACATTAACAAGTCCAATACAGCAAATGAAAGATAAACATCTTGTGAATCCAGCCAACATGTCCGATTTTTTAAATGTTTTACAGCGAAAACACCACGTATATTTATGTTAGCTCACCACCAAATACAAAAAAGCACAGACATTTCTTTCACAGCACAGGTAGCTTGCACAAAACCCCCAAATAGAGATAGAATTAGTCACTAACCAAGAAACAACTTCATCAAATGACAGTCTTATAACATGTTATACATAAATCTATGTTTTGTTCGAAAAATGTGCATATTTCAGGTATAAATCATAGTTTTACATTGCAGCTACAATCACAAATAGCACCGAAGCAGCTCAACAATTACAGAGACCAACGTGAAATACCAAATACTCATCATAAAACATTTATGAAAAATACATGGTGTACAGCAAATGAGTGTTTTACAGCGAAAAAACACAATATAGCATTATATTAGCTTACCACAATAGCCAAAAACACAACCCATTTATCAGCAGCAAAATTAGCGATCGCAAAAAAACGCAAAAGATATATAATTTTTCACTAACCTTGACAAACTTCATCAGATGACAGTCCTATAACATCAGGTTATACAATACACTTATGTTTTGTTCGAAAATGTGCATATTTAGAGCTGAAATCCGTGGTTATACATTGTGAAACGTAGCAACCTTTCCCAGAATTCCGGATATATTTCTGACACACCTAATCTGACCAAATAACTCATCATAAACTTTACAAAAAATACATGTTGGATAGCAAATGAAAGATACACTAGTTCTTAATGCAATCGCGTGTTAGAATTCTAAAAATAACTTTAGTATGACATACAGCTTACGTTATAGCGAGACAGGCGCTGCAATGAGGGCGGAAAATAGTACTAAACATTTTCCACAGAAATACGAAATACATCATAAATGGTTCCTACTTTTGCTGAGCTTCCATCAGAATCTTGTCAAGGGGTCCTTTGTCCAGAACAATTCGGTTGATTGGTTTTCAGAATGTCCTTTTCTCCTGTCGAATTAGCAACCAAAGCTAGCCAAGTGGGCGAAGCTGTCCATCATCACCAAACGCAGAGAACGGAAAAAACAAAACTCACCGATAAACTTTCAATAATCTGATAAAACATATATGAAAAAACATACTTTGCAATGATATTATCACATTTATCAAATAAAATCAAAGCCGGAGATATTAGCCGTCTATAACGAAAGCTTTTCAGAACGCAATCCAGGGTTCCTTCCGCCGCTTGCTAAACAAAGGAAATTTGGGGTCATGTCATTCCAAGAGCTCTCGTTTGACCTCAGATCAAGCTATACACCCATTTCACCTCTCACTGCCTGTTGACATCTAGTGGAAGGCGTATGAAGTGCATGTATATCCATAGATTTCAAGCAAATGAATAGGAAGGCCCTGGAACAGAGCCTCGATTTCAGATTTTTCACTCCTAACAGGAAGTTTGCTGCAAAATGAGTCTGTTTTACTCACAGATATAATTCAAACGGTTTTAGAAACTTGAGAGTGTTTTCTATCCAATAGTAATAATAATATGCATATTGTACGATCTAGAATAGAGTACGGGCCATTTAAATTGGGCACGATTTTATCCCAAGTGAAAATAGCGCCCCCTATCCCAAACAGTTTTAATCAACAGCATCTCAAAAGACAATGGGCATACCTTTGCTTCAGATAACAGGTAGGCCCAGCACACTGGTGCATTCTCAAAAACCTCAGAGTCTTCAATGAWTTTGTCACCTCTTCTTTTGTGGAGGCTTGGCAACAGCTCTCTGAAAAGATTGTACAATCCTTCAACGATAGCAACCTAAAACAAATGTATACATTTTATTAATACATTTGTGGACATACTAAATTATATTATATTTGTATGCTTTTGTGACAAAATATATATCACCTTCTGGGTCCTTGTTCCAACCTCATTTCTGAACAACAGCTGATGCAGACTTTGGGCCAAAGGATTGCACCCACTGAGCTTTCGAATGTATGCAGTCACTTTGTTTAATCCATCTCCAAAACGTTGTTTTCTATTGTCCTGTAAAGATTAGGGGGAAAGCATCAAATGTCGAATGTGTCAAAACCAATGAGACAAGCAAAGGAACCCTGTTGCACGAACCCTGTTGCACGCTTGGCCTGAGCATGGTCAAACATGACAAGACAGTGTAATAAATATTGGAATATCTCACAATGGCATAAAGTGAAGAAAAGAAAGCACTGAGTCCTTTCTGGGATTGTTSCACTGAGGGTACGACATCATTGAAGTAGAATTCCATAGTGTCTGGACGCTCATCAGGGAAGGAGGACAAAGAAAAGCRCACAGTTGACTCCRCATTGATTCCACAATCTAGCAAAGTCTGTCCAACTCCACCGKGTTCACTTCTGCAGAAACATCAATATTGACTTAATAATGATGGCTTATCATGGCTAGTGATGCTGTGTGAAAGAAAACGTTGTATTGATACTATCAGTAGTCAAAACATTAGATGTGCTGTTTTTTTTTAATGTATGTGTTTTTTATGCTATCAAATGTATTACAAATTCCTTAATGATTAAATGAATMAATGAACATAAGATTACTTGTAATGGAGGACATGTGCTGGGATTCCACTTTCACCAGAGAGCTTCTGTCTCAGATCTCGTAATGTGTCACTTGCCAAGTCCACCTTGACCTCAAAGTCTCCCTGTGGATGAAAAGTTTTCATAAAAAAATTATTAAAGGTAGACTCAGAGGAATGACGTAGATGCACAAAGTAAACAGCATAGTGGGTCAATTAAAGAGTGCAAGGCTAAACTTCTCAGCTGTTTTGGTCCCATACCTAACGCGTTGTAGCAGCGTGAATGGAACCCGCGCAGATACTGTGCGTGACAAAGAAAATMACCTRGACTACCTGTACCCCCGCACATTGAGTCYGTATCGGTACCCCCTGTATATAGCCTCGTWATTGTTATGTCATTTTCTTGTGTTACTTTTTGATTTCATCGTATTTATTATTTAGTAAATATTTCTTGAACTGCATTGTTGGTTAATTAAGAGATTGTATGTAAGCATTTCACAGAAAGGTCTACACCTGTTGTATTCGGCGCATGTGACAAATAAAATTTGATTTGAGCAAAGTCTATGACAATGAAGAAGTATTAACACAACCTGTCCAGTAGATGGCGAGGTGTAGGCCTGTTCAAAGCACTGAAATTCTGGATTCGTGACCTTGATATTGTAGTATCCGGATCAGAATGATCCTATCCAATTATTTTCTGGAAAATCGGCTCAAAAACAGACAGATCGATTTGGTCCTGGATAGGAAAAATGAGGATTACAGAATCCGGATCATTCTGATCCCCAAAATGTTTTGAAAAACCGTCCCGAGGACTGGAGTTTGCCCATCCCTGGTCTGGAGAATGCCAGGCTGTGCCTAAACCAAGCCTTACGTTGGTCTGGTGTGCATTAGTATTACCGGCCTATATGGCATGTCATTATTTTTCATGTTGACATTATGAATCAATTATATTAAATGTGTGCATTTTTACAGTGAGTTTAGCTGGCTAAATATGACCACTTTGAGCGCGCGCTAAAGTTAGCTAGCTACGCATCGTCAGGCCCAGCCAAGTAATAATGGACAACTTTTTCAGGACTGTGCAATAATACTCACCTTTACACATTGAAGGCCTGCCATTGGGTGACAGGAGCTATATAGCTATGCCTACTCAGTCGGTTACATTTACACTACGGAGAAGACACTTTTGGTAGCTGGGTTCAGCAGCCGCTCGTCTTCAACACAGTATCGACGTTTTTGGGGAACTTTTTTTGTAACTACGTTTTGATTTCCGCATTTCTGCACTTGTTTTACTGTTAGGTGTTCTAGCACCATCTGCTGGAAATGTGGCGGATTGATCACCAGGGAACTCCTGTCATGATTCCAGTTTGTCTTTACACGGTGCACACAGGCAGTCGAAGAGCAGTCCAGTTCCATCTGCGCTGCACTGCAACAGAAAATAGGATCCGTCTTTAGGACTACTTGGCCTTCACGAGATGGTGAATTATTCTGGCGAACGTCTATTGAATAGCAATTGTTTTGGTTGTAAGGAAATTCCTTTTTCATTATTTTTTATTTTCTCATAATGTCTGCCACTGAAGAGAGGTAAGAATTCCTGATATTGTTGATGGTTTAATTTGCGGAGCAGATTGATTACATGATTTGGACAACATTTAGCAAATATATTCATTAATATTGCAAACTTAATGTATGGTGAAATATGCTGCTGTCTAAAAACAGGAATATCTTACTTTCTACAGAGCAACAACACTTTTGCAGCTATTCTGTTGGTGTAATTCCTACAATAATTAATGCTGTTTTTTTAAGGGTGAGATTGTGCACTTCAACAGATTGTTCTATTACAGATAGCTAGCTACTTAAAGTGATTGTTATTTGAAGTTTAAAAAATATATATCCTGTGACCTGTGTATCTGATAATAATGACTCGTGTAGGTCACCAGGTATAATATCCAATTTGTGGAAAGTACATGCATTCAAAACAGGGATAAGGCCAACATCTGTAGACAGACAGTCTGAAACCCGTGTTGCCCATTGTTCCTCAAAACAGTGCATCATGCATGCCTCAGGCATCACTTTTATTGACTACTGGCTCAACAGCTTCGTTTGAATGATTAATGAACCACTATCCAATGATAAAATATCAATAGCAAATCCATCTCCATTTTACATCACTGAAACATAGTTTTGTTCTTTGCATAGAGCAGTTTCTTTGCATCATTTTTCCCTACAATCTCTTTTTTTAAACGTTACAAGCATTTCGCTACACCCGCAATACATCTGCTAACATGTGTATGTGACCA
>NW_019944643.1:96345-132112 GCF_002910315.2 Salvelinus sp. IW2-2015
TTGCATCGCGCTCATCGCAATATTTGCAGTGGTGCTCTTGGCAACATAATTTCGCTGAGTCTACCTTTAAATAAGGGACAGCAATGATTTACGAAGAAATCCAGGGATCACACCCTTTCATACACACAGGTTTGAGAAAATGTAGGCTACAGTAATAGCTGATTTGTACTTTATCCGGAATTCAGTGTGTACGTAACAAACACAGAATGTGCCAGACCAATACAATTTGATTTGATACACAGCACATAGTAGGGCTATGAGAATCTCTGCAACAGCACAATTCCAGCCACCGGATCTGTTCCTGTTACACAACCGCTGCTTTATACAGACTCCTCCCCCCTAGAGAATTAGATAAGCCACTCAGAAATAGTACCCTTGCTTGAATGGATAGTAGACTCTCTCCTCCCACAGTGCAGCACACTGAGATGCTGTTAATAACATGTGGGTGGTCAGTTAGATAGTTAGATGGACCTGAGCCCTACTTTTCTAGAAAGTTCTATAGGTGTCTTGTTGTGATGTGTTTTCAGTATACAGCACAGGAGGTTGGTGGCACCTTAATTGGGAAGGACGGYCTCGTGGTAATGGCTGGAGTGGAGTCAGTGGAATGGTATCAAACACATTTGTTTGATGCCATTCCATTTGCTCCGTTCCAGACATTATTATGAGCCGTCCTCCCCGTCAGCAGCCTCCACTGGTATATAGGTCAGGTTAGAGGTTACATGTCCACTAGCACACACTAGGTCATGGTTTCCTAGCCAGGCTCTTAATTCCTGACCTAATTCCCTCTCTGCCAGTGAGCTGTAAATAATGAGTTTTTTAAAGGTTGGTTTAGTACAATAATAGAAACATGTTATAGTTTTCAGTGTGCATGCCAAATGTGTGGTGTTTTGAGTGAACAAACTCTGCTGACATTCTTCATTACATTTTTAATTGGAAGTACAATAGYCTACGTAGCTTTAATCCCAGCCTGCATATACAGTACAATAGCACTCTGAGGTGAAAGGCTTTTTTTGTCAGGCTAGTGTCTCTACTGTTTTTATTTGAACTGGTACCCTATGCTAACTGACCATCCTATCCAAAGCCACTTATATTACAATAACTTTAGCATGACTTACCCAACCTCACCTTGTTGCTCTGTGTACCGCCAGTCCCATGTTGGTGTCATATATGGGRTGCTCCAAACGCCAGGCTCCAGGGCCTCTGTGGTGCTCCTGATGCCCCTCACCCACCGCTGAAGATCCCAGGTGGGCGAGGGACTGGCAGGGATCCCCCTCTCCATGTGCTCCTTCACAAAGTGAGTCCCTATAGGMCCCCATCCCAATAGCCAAACAATGTATTATTCCTCCATTGAAGTTATCAATCAAAGATCTYAGAGAATTGGATTGGTTAAAGAAACTTGAATTTCACTAATCCAAACACATAGGTCATAAGGGAAGAAATTAGGAAGGATGTCTGTTTTAATAACCAMGAGGATTTTCCAAAGATGAATGTTACAAATTAGCACATTTTGGCAAAAGATACATTGCATCTTACTGTTTAGCTTTATATCCTTTATAAGCCCACAGGCCCTTCACTTGATCTATGCGCCATCTACCATTTGAAAGACTGCAGTCAGTTTACATGGTCTGTTTAGCTACTTGTTAACATGTTCAGGGATGTGGGTCACTGTGTCAGGCGCCAAAACCCACTCTCATTAACTCAGAAAGCTAGTGAACCACAAAATGACACGAGCACAAAGTCACTGTGTCGATCAAACAGCAATGGTGAAGAGAGTAATTCTGCTGTAGGTCCATTGGTTAGAAAATATTACGCTCATAGGCAATAATCATAACAACAGGAATCCCTTATTTGAGATAGATGCTAGATCAGGCTAAAGTGTAACCTACCTAGTTCCTAGATAGAAAGCTGACAAAGACATATGTAATGGGTCGAAACCTTGTTCATCTAATAACTGTGGAAGTTCTGTATCGAACAGTGTGCCAACACGTTTTGCATCCGTCTCTCAGGATGGAAGGCTGACAGTGACCCAGGTGACCTCTGTGCGTGGATCGCTCCCCATCCTGCACTTTCACTACCAGCTGAGCGAGGAACGCAATGCATGCTGGGAGACTATGTTCACCTCAGACAGCCTCTTCCTYGAGATCCCAGAGGGGTCACTCCCTGAGGGCAGCAAAGAGGGGTGAGGAGGAACTGCCATCTATCCTCGCTGGCTTAATAATCATGCATACATACACCTGTTATAACCATGCATTATGCCATCAGTAAGGCTGGAATTAAGTCTAAAAAAAAAATATTTGAAAGATTTTAAATGAAAAAACGTGCACTTTCAAACAACAACAAACAAATTATTATTTACAATGATGGCCTTCCAAGAGACAAAAGGCCTCCTGCGGGGATGGGGGCTGGGATTAGAAATAAAAATGTAGGACAAAACACGCATCACGACAAGAGAGACACTACATAAAGAGAGACCTAAGACAACAACACAACATGACAAAACAACAACACAGCATGGCAGCAACACATGACAACACAGCATGGTAGCAACACAACATGACAACACAGCATGGTAGCAACACAACATGGTGGCAGCACAAACATGGTACAAGCATTGTTGGGCACAGACAACAGCACAAAGGGCAAAAAGGTAGAGACAACAATACAGCACCTGAAGCAGCCACAAGTGTCAGTAAGAGTGTCCATGATTGAGTCTTCAAATGTAGTGATGGAGATAAAACGGTCCAGTTTTTGCAGCTCGTTCCAAATGGTACAGAACATCTAGCRGCTCGAGAGCACCCTTACCTGCCGATCTATAAATTACGTCTCCGTAATCTAGCATGGGTAGGATGGTCATCTGAATCAGGGTTASTTTGGCAGCTGGGGTGAGGAGCGATTGCGATAGAGGAAACCAAGTCTAGATTTAACCTTAGCCTGCAGCTTGGATATGTGCTGTACTGGGTGGAGCCCCAGAGGACTACTTTGGGAGAATCCTGCACATTACAGTGTACATGAGTATGGAAGGGAACACAAAGGAGCAACACTTACATTTGAGATACACCCCTATCTTCTTTCCCCTCTTCTCTCTTATCAGACTCACCAGTCTCCTCGTGTTCTCGGAAGAAAAGTTACGAGTCAGCCATGTGTTTCTGTGGTTCTCCAAAAGCAGAGTGGATCAAGGTATGTCGAAGTCTAGACACATTTTCTTTCATGTGTACTGCATACATCTGGCCCTTCTTTGGACACTGTTTTAACAAACCTCCAAACGAGCATCAATGCCATAKAACACTCCGTCCGTGGCCTCCAACTGCTCTTAAACGATAGTAAAACCSCTCGCTGCCCGCACCCGCCCCCCCGACTAGCATCACTACTCTGGACGGTTCTGACTTAGAATATGTGGACAACTACAAGTACCTAGGTGTCTGGCTAGACTGTAAACTCTCCTTCCAGACTCACATTAAACATCTCAAATCCAAAATTACATCTAGAATCGGCTTCCTATTTCGCAAAACAAAGCCTCCTTCACTCACGCTGCCAAACATAACCTCGTAAAACTGTCATTTGTCATTTATAAAATAGCCTCCACACACTCTACTCAGCAAACTGGATGCAGTCTATCAGAGTGCCATCCGTTTTGTCACCAAAGCCCATATACCACCCACCACTGCGACTTGTATGCTCTCGTCGGCTGGCCCTCGCTACATATTCATCGCCGAGACCACTGGCTCCAGGTCATCTATGAGTCTATGCTAGGTAAAGTTCTTCCTTATCTCAGCTCACTGGTCACAATAACAACACCCCACCATAGCACGCGCTCCAAACAGGTATATTTCACTGGTCATCCCCAAAGCCAACACCTCCTTTGGCTGCCTTCCCTTCCAGTTCTCTGCTGCCAATGACTGGAACGAATTGCAAAAAATCACCGAAGTTGGAGACTTATATTTCCCTCACTAACTTTAAACATCAGCTATCTGAGCAGCTAACCGATTCACTGCAGCTGTACTAGCCACTCTGTAATAGCCCATCCAATCTACCTACCTCATCCCCATATTGTTTTTATTTACTTTTCTGCTCTTTTGTACACCAGTATTCTACTTGCACATCATCCTTGCACATATATCACTCCAGTGTTAATTTGCTAAATTGTAATTATTTTGCTACTATGGCCTATTTATTGCCTTACCTCCTCACGCCATTTGCACACACTGTATATAGACTTAATTTTTTTTTCTATTGTATTTGACTGTACGCTTGTTTATTCCATGTGTTGTTTGTGCCGCACTGCTTTGCTTTATCTTGGCCAGGTCGCAGTTGTAATGAGAACTGTTCTCAACTAGCCTACCTGGTTAAATAAAGGTGAAATATATATATATATTTTTTAATGGGCTTTATATTAGACACATTCAATTAGTTAAATGATTTATTGATAAAAATGAATGTCACGTTAGTGACCTCTAACCGTACTGGTGTTAAAAAAAACATCAGGAATAATGCAAGTGCACACTACATTGAAAAAGGGAAACTGAATTTAGACACTGTCTGAACAGTCACGTTAACAATCCTATGTTTTCTACATCTTTCCAGCACTCCTTACCAGGACTTTCCACTACATAGGATTTGAGATTGTGAAACCAGGCCACCCTCTGATACCACCCCGAGCAGACCTTGTGTTTTTGGGCTACCTCCATGAGTCCAACATGCCCGGAGTCAGAGGAAGATTGATGTTTGGGTTGATCAGGAGGGGATTACTCATCTGTTGCTCTGACCCAATAGTCTCTTTTCCATGCCTACCTGACCTTTGTTATGTTTTTTTCCTGTGGTGGTGATAGATAGGAAACAAGGAAAGGAAGCTATTTAAGCATATTGGAACAAGACCCGTCTCTCTCTCTCTGCACTTCTCATATGTACTGCTGTAGTCATGACAGAGAGCAAGCCATTCTCTGTAGACCTCTTTGGTGATAGAACCTTCAAGGAGATAACCAAAAAGATTGATCCTATTAGGCAGCTGCGTTCTTGACATCTTGCATGTTGTCGCCTGTGTGGCTCAGTTGGTAGAGCAGGGTTGTGGGTTCGATTCCCCCAGGGGAACAGTTGAAAAAAATATGCACTCTCTACTGTAAGTCTCTCTGGATAAAAGCATCTGCTAAATGACTAAACTGTAAATGTTGCCACAGTTTAGTACAAGTGGGACACTCAGTGCTAAAAATATTAACGTAAACTCCACAGTGCAGCTAAAGGTGAGGGACTGTAATAATTAAAACTACAGTGCACTGGAAGAGGGGGCTAAGGGCAATATGGCACATAATATTGGATTCTAGATGTCTGGATAATTAAATTATGGGTACGCTTTCAGAACTATTTCTTTGACTGAACCGCTGCAACAAATGTATTTTAAAGTGCAAATGTCTCCGTTGTCTTGAATTGAGTGATTGATCCATGTAAACTCCCATTATTGACATTCAGACTTCAAAACTAGTTAAGTCAGTGACAATACATCACTTAACTGTATGTTGCTCACGCTTACAGGTTTAGCAGAGGTAGGGGAGCACTTAACACGACTGTGTACTGGACTCACTTTCCATTCTGCTTGTGCATTCAGTTGAGAAGATTAGCCTGCACATGTGAAAGCAAGAACCTACATTCCCTGTAGCTGATTCAACTTACGTACTACGCACACACACTCTCTTCCTATTTTTAACTATTGTGTCCTAGAATTTCTATATACATTTTAGATTTCCATGTTCATGTAATGACACTAAAGATGGAATAAAATTCCTGTTATACCTCTGTTCTTGTCTATTGTGTTTTGGCACTTAGCACTAGTTAACAGCCCATGTGTAATGATGTGAATCCATATATTGCATATACCGTAAGTATATTGGTTGTTCTAAGTGAAACAAGCTGAACTTAATAACAAGTGCTTTAAAACGTTTTGCTACGTTTTCCCTACTGACATGACCCAGCTCAACACAGTGAAATTCTCAAAACAATCAGGACATACCCTGTGGCATTATATTTCCCTTGCCTTGTTTTTGAGAAGTCTGCCTGGATACACAATAGTTATCACACCATAATGACACTAGAGATTCTATCAGCACATTTGTGTTTCAATGTTAAATAAAGAAAAAGACAAACAAGCGCGTAACACATTACGGGATTTTTAGGAAAGTATGAATTCTAAATACGTGTTTATTTGTCCTTCTCCTTCTGTTCTTTGTCTTCCTTGTCCTTCTCGGCCTTGGCCTCTTCAGCCTCGTGTCGTTTGATCAGCTCCTCCACCTCTTTCTGTTTCAGCACCTTGATCTTGGTCTTTCCGTCTTCTCGCGTCGGGTGGCTATTTCCACTGGGGAGGTCAAGATCTCCATGAGTCATACAGTCTATGTTCATATCTCAGGCTGCATTACAGACGTATCTCTAATATGCATATCTCTAGACACAACATTTATTTATACATTATGTGTGCATCATGTTCAACAGCTGATGACGTCTAACGTTTTAGACATCATCATCATACCCTACTCTCCATAGAACAGCTGTGAATTAGGATAACACTGTCCCACTCATACAACATCTCCAGTCTGTGTTTACTCAGTGTGCTCCAAGGCAGGACGGGCTCAGGAGTTGTTTAGAACGGTGATGTCAGGTGTGAGCTTACTTTCTCCGCCGAGAGCTTGCTGACGTCCATGGTCTTGTTCAGGACTTTGACGGCAACGCCAGGGCAGAGGACAGCGACATCTCACCCTCTTTGAAATCCTGCTTCAACATGGACACTGCAGCCTGGGGACGAAGAAGACAACATGATGATTTATACAAACGTGTGGGTCTAATTCTGAATGCTGATTGGTTAAAATCGTTTTTCAGCCGGTGTCTATTCCACAAGTTACCACAGGCTAACCCTCATTATCACTCGATGAGATAATTGTGTCTATTTTCATTGAGAGGGAGTAGGCCACTTAGGCAGCCATAAGTCTGACATCCAGCAAAGGGGCTGAATTATTGAAATATGCCATAAAAGTATCAGCTATATGTTAATTCCCAGTCAACACTGTAGCACCATCTACTGTGCCGTTTCCGTCGTTACTTTGTGGCAATGCTGCTGCCAAAACATGTGTGCATTGTGCAATGTTGATGACAGCAAACAGGCTTACCGCACTATTGTTGCCGATGCAGTAGCCTTCCAGCCTCCATAGTTCCCACTGGGGTCACTCTGGTACAGCTGGAAGCCGTAGTGTTTGTCCCAGCCCATGTACAGCAGAGACACTCCAAACGGCCTCTTCCCTGAAGACACACAACACATCAAATACAATCAAACCTGTGCTTACTCTAACTGACTCTGGTATGTTCTTTTCCCACACAGCCCTTTGGTCCAATATGGTTTCAAACAGTGTAACCAGGGTGTGTTTACTAGGAACCCAACTGAGGTGTTTGTGTCATTTGTCTTATAGCTAACCTCCAAACTGTGTGTGGCCTGTTTGATGTCACACAACGCTGTCACCAACTGCTCACAGGGGATTGGCTCCTGGTACTGCAGTAGATATCTGTGTGAATTAAATAACACATAAACATTATCTGTCAGATAAACAGCACCGGTGCTAGTTACTAGAGGTGCCTTGTTGGTCTTGCACTAACACTGTACATTGCTTTGGTATACAAATTAATGAACAAATGGATCACAGGTAGAGACCGTGGACTTTACTACCCAACGTACCTCTGTGCTATTAGCCTCAGTTCATTGGTTAGAACGTTAGCATCGGAGGTGATTCCGGCAACACTGCAAGCCATGTCTCTGAAAGGATAAAGGTTACACACCAATCACAGAGCAGCCCATGGGTATAATGTAGCAGCATGTCTGACATCACCCAGCTTCGAGTAGGAGTGCTGATCTAGGATCAGTTTAGCCTTTCTGATCTAATAATAGCGACCTGATCCTAGATCAACACTCCAGTCTTGAGACGCTTTATGAAAAGATCCTGATCTGCAGTGCTACATATAAGCCTGGCAGAGAGACTATGGTCTACTCACTCATTGAGCTTGTAAATCTTTCTCGAGAAGAAAACCTCATCAAGCAGCTTGTGGATGTTCCGCCTCTCTGCAGCCAACAGCACTCCGTCATTGGCTAAAATCCCAAGACATGAGCCGGCGTGGCCAATAGCCTCCATGGCATACTCCACCTGATATAAGCGRCCTGTAAAACAGCAACAATGATTTGTTATGTCTGACATGGTTGCTCAGAGGAGAACACTTGACAATATAGTCTTGAATGTGATGGTAACATTGATTATGAAAATCGTTYTTAGAAAGATAACACTTGCCTTCAGGTGAGAAAATGGTAGTCCGGGAATCATATCTACGAGACTACAAAAACAAYTAAGTGTCAATTTCCCAAGAAAGCACCCAAGTAAAAGTTGCAAGGTAGTCAATTGCATCATATTAAACATGTACAGGTAAGTGCCAAAATAAAGGAAACACTTGAGTAAATGAGAGATACAAGGTATATTGAAAGCAGGTGCTTCAACCCAGATGTGGTTCCCGAGTTAATTAAGCAAATAAAATAAAAAGTACCCCGTTTTTTTGTCTACCATGGCTAGAAGAGATCTCAGTGACTGAAAGAGAAGTCTCAAAGGAGCATAGGGGGTTTAAAGTGTGTGTGTCTCAGTCACCAGATCTCAACTCAATTGAACACTAATGGGAGATTCTGGAGATTCTTACGGGAGATTCTGGACAAGTGCCTGAGACCCCCATTAAACAAAACACCAAATGATGGATGTTCTCATAGAAGTATGGTGTCACATCCCTCCAATAGAGTTCCAGACACTTGTAGAATCTATCCCATGGCGCATTGCTGCTGTTCTGGCAGCTCGTGGTGGTCCAGCGCCCTATTAAAGTTGCACTATGAAGAAATCGCTCCGCCATTTCCTGGTTGCTAAAACGCTAATCGTTCGCCTAATTTTAGTTTGACAAAATAAGCTAGTATAGTGTAGAGCCCTCAAACTCAACTCTGGACCTCGACGCCAGTTCCACTACTATTTTTTTCCATTGTTCCTCTCTGGTCAGGAACTGATTTAGACCTGGGACACCAGGTGGGTGCAGCTAATTATCAGGTATAACAGAAAACCAGCAGGCTCCAGACCTCGTAGGGCAAGAGTAGAATATCCCTGGTGTAGAGAATCATTGTACCATCTAAACCACTGTGAAATATATTTTCCATAACCAAAAATGTTGTATTTTCAGCTATTTGAAACTGGTACAAAACAGAAAGTAAAAGATGCAAAAACAAAACTTAACGAAAAAAGCATTGAAATAGCGCACATAGAACAGATCTACTGATTCTTAGACTTGCTTTGAAATAGAATGATAKATCTATAACTCACATTTCTGTGAATTTGGTCGGGTCGCCCAAAAAGTTACATATTGCCACTTTAAGACACTATGTTGGTGTTTCCTTTWTTTTTGAAGTTACTTGTACATTACAGATAGCGACGTTAACGTAGCTAGCTACTTACCATGATTCAGCCTGCCTGTAAAATAAAACCTGCGAAAAAAATAATTCCAATAATATTAATGAAGTTCCATAATGCAAAGCTCAAAACAATAAGTACTGCTGTCAAATGCGGGCATGGCAAATCATGACTACTGTTTATTAGACAGGGGCTGGTAAGTTAAGCGAACTTATTTTGATTAAAGTATAGTAGCTAGCCCATTAGAAAGTTAACATATAGCTACAGTAGTAGCTCAATTAGCTAGAGTAGCGAAGTACATTACGTTAGTTCATGTATACAAGGCAATTGTTAAACAGAAATATGCTTGCTAGCTAGCATGCTAACCCTTAGCTAGCTATCTTCACAATGACTGGAGAGGCTAGCTGACTTTTGGCGCCGTTTTAACAAGAAATCACGTTGTAGCAATTTATGAGATTTTTATAATAACATGTGGCTAAACAGACAGGAATATAAAACAGCTATTACCTTAGCTAGCCTGATAGTAGTTTGTTGCTGACACACCGCTGTGAAGCAAGCAAGAATAACTAAGAACTTCCGGGTCCCGTATTTTGTGAGTCCTTCAGAAATAAAGTTCTGTCCTGTATACTTTGTAAATTAATAATTACGGTGAAAATGTGCACAATTATCAATAATTTTATACTAGTTATCATACAAAGAAAAATTTAAAGTTTTCTATAAGATATGTAATTTATTTATATTTTCAAGCCTAAATAGTTAACAATGTTTTTTTTGTGTGTACTCCTATCATTTATTGCATACAAAATCCGTACAAATTATCTGTACTCTGTCTCGCAGTAATAGGGTGTCCATTCTATTCAGGAGCACTTTAGTTTCCAAATCCACAGAGTGTACACCCAGAAGAGCGCCACTGCTCATTTTGCGGGCCCTATAGAGTGGCCCATCAACTTAAAACCAATAATTTATTTATATTGTACATACATATTGCACAAATAAACAATTTTCTGTAGGTTGTGTCACAGTGGAATGGGGGGGGGGGGGTCCATTCTACTCAGGAAACTTCTAGTTTCCTCTCGGTTGTAAACCAGTGGAGGCTATTCAGAGGAGGAAGGGAAGGACCATCCTCCTCAATGAATTTCAAAAAAATAAAAATTGTTTAAATTAAATGTATCATTTTTAGAAAGAACTATACTAAATATATTCACGTCACCAAATAATCTATGAAACACACTGTTTTGCAATGAAGGTCTACAGTAGCCTCAGCAGCTCTCTGCAGGGATAGCCCATGGTGTAGCTAGAGGACAGCTAGCTTCTGTCCTCCTCTGGGTACATTGACTTCATACAAAAACCTTGGAGGCTCATGGTTCTCACCCTCTTCCATAGACTTACACAGTAATTATGACAACTTCTGAACAATGTCCTCCAACCTATCAGATCTCTTGCAGCATGAACTGACATGTTGTCCACCCAATCAAACGGATCAGAGAATGAATCTAGTAGTGAAAGCATAAAATACAGCTAGCTAGCACTGCAGTGCATAAATATGTTGTGAGTAGTTATTAGTAAACTACTGTTTTTGGTTTGGCGTCACATAAGGCCACTCTTTATGTGTTATTTGCCGAATCTCAGTTTTCCATGTGGGTTTTATGATGTAATGTCAACTTTATACATTTATATCCCGGGAACATTCAATTTCCAACTCACCCACAGCAATTCTCCATAAATCTGTTGTGGATTATCCAGAATCCCATACCTTTATCACTCAGTGTATTATACAATGTAAACACAGTAATCTACCAGGTGGCATAATACCCATTTTATGCAGGAATGTAACAATTTAATTACACCATTACAGAGGCAAGAGTGTGCAAGGCGTTATTGAATGTGGCACTGTCTGTCACCTTGATTACTCTAATTTCTCTCGACACTTTAATTTGTAGGCTAGGTTGAAGCAACCTCATGATGGGTATAGGGAGAATTTGAGTATCATGTAGTAGCCTAAACCTATCGATGTTACATTGAGCTGTGTAAATGGTATATGAATGACAGTCATCCAATATGCTGTAATAGAAATAAGGCCATGCTCATAAAAAAAATAAGTTTTCCCTCATCTTAAAGGAAAACTGTGTTGATTTGGAAAKTAAAAGTGAGTAGAATGGACCTCCTTTTTACTGCGACACAACGTACAGATAATTYTGTACGGTGCAATATGTATTGCCAGTATGAAAAAACGATTGGTTTCAAACTGATTGACAACTTTAAGCGCTGATTAGCAGCGACGCTCCCTCCTCTCGTGTAATGCCGCGTTCACAACAACGGGGAACTCTGATAAATACGAGGGCAAATCAAGTCCCATTTATTTTGAACCCACTGAAGTCGGAAGTCGGAGATTTCACTTTTGTATATTATCTACTTCACTTGCTTTGGAAATGTTAACATGTGCCAAAGAAGCCCCTTGAATTGATTTCCGAGTTCCCAAGTTGTTTTGAACGCGGCACAAACTGTGGATTTGGAAATTAAAAGTGTTCCTGAGTAGAATGGACACCCTTTTACTGCGACACAAAGCACATGAAATTGTGTACTACTGTGCAGTATGTTCAATATGAAAAACTTACTGAATATTATGCAATACAAATGGACTAATTAACAATGGGATTTAAACGTGTTTTCTAAAGTTGATTATTGTAATTATACGAAATATATATATTGTTATTACTATTATTATTAATAGTAGAATAAATCATGTTTTGTTATTTGTATTACGTTTGTTACCATGATAACTATCTAATAATGTTTTTTTTTTATGCTGTTAACTATAATGTCAATTCTAAACATTTATTTGTGCTATGAAGGCGATTAACTTTATTACATTTTTCATATTGTTAAACAAAATTCTAACTCTGCTAACATTTCCTCATAAAATGTACGAATATTTGTTATTATATTTCATTGCAAGGACTATTCATTTTGAGAAAAATCGAACCGATACGCCTTATTCTTGCTAGGTATTGCTTATTACATTGTTGGCTGAATGGAGTCTGAACACGGGGCAAATAGAGGTTTAGAAAATACTATCATACATTGGCAATGAACCGTTCTAAGAAATAACCTTATAGCGCCACCTCTTATCGTCAAGGTGTGTCTCTTGTGGTTAGGCGCAAGTACAGTGGGAGGAGAAAGTTCAATTATTACAAAACCCACCCTCGCTGCTGAGCAAGAAAAAAACAAGAAAAAACGCCCAACTGCTGGAAACCACACCAAGTTCTTTCCAGTTAAGACTCTCGCGTGCCTCTTCCTCTGAGTTTAGTTCTCCAACATACCATCAAATTCAACGCGGACAGATATCTCCTATAATTCCCGTATCGGCTTCCCCTCACCTGCTGATATAGACATTGCTATTCCGACTACTTAGTAATAAATTTTGATATACATTTGTCCAACGGAGGTAAGTTGTAGAAGTTGCCTGTTTCAAATACTGCAAGTAACTGTTCAGCACTAGCTCGCTAGCCGAAGAACCATCAACCAACCAATAAGCCTGGCTTAGCTAGCGGCATATAGCTAGTGCATGAGTGCATTATATTGGCCAGGCTAGCTCCCACGCCACAATTCTGGACTAACGTCTGAACTACTGTTTAACATGCCACTAAATAGTTCAAGCCTGTGCATTGGTTAGTTAGGCTACTATCAAGCGTTATTTCACGGATGTGCGTGATTGACAATAGGCTCTTTGGTTTAGGGAACATTGTGTCCTGTGATGCAACTAGCAGTAGCTTGTCATGTTAGCGCATAACTACTTCAGCTAGAGAGCACATTGAAGTTCCCCATCAATGCGCGATCTGTTTTTACCTTGTCAGGCATTTGATAACATGGTCATGACTGCTACGAAGCAGTACAGTGTGTGTATGATCTTTGATCCTTCCTAACACAAACCCAGTCAGATGTGTGTATGATCTTTGATCCTTCCTAACACAAACCCAGTCAGTTTAGACATCGCTCATTTCCCAAGGAGACTTGGGWGATAATGAGTGACACACCACACAACACAGGCCTTGTTTTCTGATGTAGTAGTTTGTGAATCATTGTCATGACACTGGTACAACCTTCAGACCTAATGCCATCTTTAATTCATTCAACGTTGATGCATTCCAACGTTGTGCTACCTCTTGGAGGAAACCGTTGACAGTGTTGTGTGGTCTGTATTTCCCCAGGTAGAGGCTAGTCTGATGAGGGGGCTCTCCAGAAAGGCAGGATGCAACAGAACAGGAACATCCAGATCATTGAATGGGAGGACCTGGACAAGAGGAAGTTCTACTCCTTCGGGGTATTCATGACCATGACCATCCGGGCCACCGTCTACCCGGCCACCCTCATCCGCACCAGGCTGCAAGTGCAGAAGGGKAAGTCGCTCTACAACGGGACCTTTGATGCCTTCTTCAAGATCCTGCGGGCCGAGGGCGTGCGGGGCCTCTACCGCGGCTTCATGGTCAACACCTTCACTCTCATATCGGGCCAGGCTTACATCACCACCTACGAGCTGGTGAGGAAATACGTCTCCAACTATTCCAAGGACAATACCGTCAAGTCTCTGGTGGCTGGTGGCGCGGCYTCCCTGGTCGCACAAACCATCACTGTCCCCATAGACGTGATTTCCCAGCAGCTGATGATGCAGGGCCAAGGGAAGCACCTGACTCGCTTCCGGGTCAAGCTCAAAACGGAGGCCGACGGGAAGACCAAAATGGCATTTGGCCAAACCAGGAACATGATTGCTCAGATCTTTGCGGCCGACGGTTTCCGAGGCTTCTACAGGGGATATGTGGCCTCCCTTCTAACATACATCCCAAATAGCGCGGTCTGGTGGCCTTTTTATCATTTTTACGCAGGTAAAAAGGAGTGTTTGTTTACAAGGATATTTATCCAAGGATCGAGTTCCCGGACACAGGTTAAGCCTGGTCCTGGACAAAGCGCTTCATTGAGCTTTGAGTCCTGGATTAGGTTTAATCCGGGAAACCGTCCCTTAATGTTATTATTACTATTTTCTTCAAGAAGAGTCGGAGATTAATAATGTCWTATATCTTTATAGTCTATATAGTCAACATACATTGTCTATAAGTAGCATTTCAAAGCACAAATCTTCCACAACGTTTCACAGAACAGCTATCCAAAATGGCGCCCAGTGACTGCCCTCATCTACTACTCCAAGCCATGGCCGGACCACTAGCTGCTGCGACTGCATCCACTGTCACCAACCCCATGGATGTGGTCAGAGCTAGAGTGCAGGTAGAGTGCAACTTCAGCTAAATGCACTAGTGGAATGTAATGGGGTAAAGGGTCTGTTTGGATAGCCACATGTGGCCANACCAAAATGGCATTTGGCCAAACCAGGAACATGATTGCTCAGATCTTTGCGGCCGACGGTTTCCGAGGCTTCTACAGGGGATATGTGGCCTCCCTTCTAACATACATCCCAAATAGCGCGGTCTGGTGGCCTTTTTATCACTTTTACGCAGGTAAAAAGGAGTGTTTGTTTACAAGGATATTTATCCAAGGATCGAGTTCCCGGACACAGGTTAAGCCTGGTCCTGGACAAAGCGCTTCATTGAGCTTTGAGTCCTGGATTAAGTTTAATCCGGGAAACCGGCCCTTAATGTTATTATTACTATTTTCTTCAAGAAGAGTCGGAGATTAATAATGTCWTATATCTTTATAGTCTATATAGTCAACATACATTGTCTATAAGTAGCATTTCAAAGCACAAATCTTCCACAACGTTTCACAGAACAGCTATCCAAAATGGCGCCCAGTGACTGCCCTCATCTACTACTCCAAGCCATGGCCGGACCACTAGCTGCTGCGACTGCATCCACTGTCACCAACCCCATGGATGTGGTCAGAGCTAGAGTGCAGGTAGAGTGCAACTTCAGCTAAATGCACTAGTGGAATGTAATGGGGTAAAGGGTCTGTTTGGATAGCCACATGTGGCCATCATTGGGGCCACTGTTTTCTCTAACAGATGTTAGTGGCACAGAGTCTAATCAGGGATAGGCAACCCTGGTCKTGGAGTGCCACAGGCACATATTATTTTTTTTATTCAACAAAATCCTGCAGTGGCTGTTGCACTCCACGACCAGAGTTTCCTACCCCGGGTCTAAATCCTGGCATAGCAAATCGAATTTTACACAAAAAAATGAACATGAATAAATACCTTTGTAACAACAGCCTTGTGTGGGTGGCAGGTTGAAGGCAGGACCTCCGTCATCGAGACGTTCAGGCACCTGCTGGCAGAGGAGGGATTCTGGGGGATGACCAAAGGGCTGTCTGCACGCATCATATCCTCCATTCCRACCGCCATCGTTATGGTCGTGGGCTARGAAACCCTCAAGAGAGTGAGCTTGAGACCGGWGCTGGTCGACTCCAGACACTGGTAGAGGACATTAGCACCCAATCCCAAATCGACCCCTAGCCCAAACCCCCTATGCCCAYGTGAGGGGGTTAGGGGATAGGGTTTACCAATATGGAAATAGCTACAAATTTCTCACTTGAATTTTCACCACATTGTATATACAATCATAGGGGGTAAGGGACACAGATTGATTTGGGATMGGAAATTGTTGTTGTGGCCCTGATTCCAATTTGGCCTCTAGAGCTCCCCTGACCTCACCACTGCATAGGTGATAGCAATAGAGCACAATATTGGCCCAGGGACTGAAATGGAACTGGGCCAACAAGCTCTGCCTGCTTCTATTCCTTAATGGCTTCCTTGTCCTTATCATTTTGTTTGCCTTTTAAACTACTGCTGCCTTTTAGTGGGGATTTTATCTTAAGTTGTAGGTGAATGAAGGGACAGTAGTTTGAGATTTGATGTCATTACAATGTGTAATTTGTGACCGGTGCTGAGCGATTAACRGAAATGTTGGTTATTTTTCYTTTTTTAAACAACTAATTGACCAATGTCTGTTGAATTATTTGAATTCCATTTACTTGTTTTTTTGTCTGAGCGCTATGCACAGTTTTTCTAGCGATAAATCAGATCAAGCCCGAACTGTGCAATGGAGTTGTAGTTTCCAACAGGCTAATATTCTACATAGTTTAGCGCAGAAAACACGGTAGTCAACTACAATGACCATAATCCATTGCGTGCCTACTTGTCTGGTCTGAGACAGAAGAACGAGATCAGGAGGGATAGAAAACAGTGGCATAGTGAGGCATCTACCTGAAAATAAATTATCCAAGATTGATAGTTGGTTTTCAGCAGTCATAAAAGCATGCCTTGTTTACTTTGAAGAACTACTCAAATAGTGATTTTGTCAGACAGCATGGGCAGCAGCTCTGTAAAGATGAGATGACTTGGAATGAAATAACGTCATCAAATAGGCTGAAAACAAATGAAATATTGAATTAAAGTCGTGAATAAATGATGCTTAATAAGTGATAAGCAGTAATGGGCAGTCACTACTGTCATGGAACTTTTAATTGTTTTACTCTGTGTTACAGTATTCAAACCACATAATGCGCAGTGCATTTAATGTAAAAAAATTAATAATTAAATAAAACTATAATTTTTTTAATAACCAAACTGACCTCAAAAAGTAATCGCTCAGCACTAGTTGGTTCCTTCGGTATAAACACTGAACTGATCCATCACTTCTAATGTATTTCTACTGTCTTAGTAATAGGATAGATGCTCTTAAATCTGTTTKTAGCTGCCCTCTGTAGCCTTTATCAGGTTTAGTCCTAGGAGGTAGCAACAGCAAATTGCATACACAAGTTCAGCTCAAACACACAGGACAAAACAACCAATTAGGGCACATGTCCCTCTTCTTCTTTGACTTTTCACTTGCAAAGACCCTCCCTTTAGTCCTCCCAACTAATCTCGTCCACCAGCCAGCTCTTTAGCAATTAAGCTGGGGTCAGACAAGGTTACTCCAGCACAAAATAAAGAAGTCGGTAGAGTCACATTATTAACAGAAATCTAGGCTATGGAGGGTAGATGTAAATGATACAATTATTATATTAGAAGTAGTACATATAACTTTTGGGGTGTTTAGGGCAGCCATCTATTTGTGAATTAAAAAAGATGTGATGTGACCTGTAAATGATACTGTTAAAGCACATTGTTTCCAATTGTCTTCACCTCAACTCCAATATTCAATAGTTTGACCCTGGTATTTACCATTGCTGCTGTGGCAATATTAGCAATTTTCAACTAATGTTGTACTGAACAATCAAGGTTGTTGGCCAATTGTGAAACGCTAACTGTTGTAGTTTAAAATGTTGAGTAAATGATTTCTGCTGGTTTCAGGGTTGGTACTTTGGGAGGGTTTATTGTTAGTGTGCTGGAACACCAGTGAAGTGCTCTTTAAAGGAAGTCCTGAGATGAGGACTCCAGGCAGAGAACAAGACGTGTCCCTTTGTGATTGTGGCAGTAACTCTGAGTGCAATCTTGTATTAACTTAATCACTTCCAGCTCAAACGTGTGGTTCACAATGTACAGTTTTGTTTGAATTTATCAATATATTATGTCTCAAGAAAATGTTCTGAAGTTATTTGTTGTGAAAAATATTTATATTTCATATTTCATCTGGACAAAAGCAAAGGTTCCAAACTATACTGAAGAAAAATATAACGCAAACAATTGAAAAGATTTTTACTGAGTGACATGACTGGAAATACAGTATGCATCTGTTGGTTCACAGAAACTTCACATAATGGGTCTCACAATGGGCCTCAGGATCTCGTCACGGTATTTCTGTGTATTCAAATTGTCATCGATAAAATGCAATTGTGTTCGTTGTCCATACCTTATGCCTGCCCATACCGTAACCCCACCCCCACCATGGGGCACTCTGTTCATAACGTTGACATCAGCTAACTGCTCACCGACGTGACGCCATACACGTGGTCTGTGGTTGTGAGGCCAATTGGACGTACTGCCAAATTCTCTAAAACGATGTTGAAGGTTTTTGGTAGAGAAATTAACATTAAAGTATCTGGCAACAGCTCTGGTGGACATTCCTGCTGTCAGCATGCCAAGTACACACTCCCTCAACTTGAGACATCTGTGACATTGTGTTGTGTGACAAAATGGCACATTTTATAGCAGCCTTTTATTGTCCCCGGCACAAGGTGCACCTGTGTAATGATCATGCTGTTTAATCAGCTTCATGATATGGCACACCTGTCAGGTGGATGGATTATCTTGGCAAAGCAGAAATGCTCACTAACAGGGATGTAAAGAAATGTGTGCACAACATTTTAAAGAAATAAGCTTTTGGGCATATGAAATGGGACCAACACTTTACATGTTGCGTTTATATTTTTCTTCAGTGTAGTTTACATCTTACTTGCCTTCTAGGTTCATTTATGTACATMAGTATTTCTGTCTCAAATACTCTGTCGTGTATTGGAAAGGGKACTTGTTATGGGCAACAAGGCCACCCTCTTTAGAGGCTTGTTTTGTAAATCCATGCTCCCCTAGGGTGAGTAGGGACTGTAATTTAACAAGCACATTCAAAATATATAGACTACTGCCTGGAATTTTAATAACAAACTTGACCCGAAAAACAATGGTAATAAAAAAAAAAAGGAATCCAGGCAGCATACAGGCTTGTTCTTTAACAAAGTGTGTTCTGTTGTCTACACATGACAACCGAGTGGCTCGTTTAAAACGTCTGCTATGGTCACATCACATGGCTCCAACATAATGGAGATTCACCAGAAACCAACGAAGGAAAAAAGGAGAGAAATGGGAGAGACTAGACTTGCACTAATGAATAGGACCAGGTTTCTTTGATGGTTTGTGTGGCAGTTTTGTTTCACTAACTTGGGTCATTAAAACATCACGATTGGATGGCAGACTCACCTTGGTTATTCTGCTATGACTAAGGTTAAGCATGACAAATGCCCATTAAGAGAATGATAGATGGGTCTTAAGCTAGTCCTTTAGGAGTCCATAGAAAAAGCCCCAGGGCTTTGAAGGGTCCGCATTGGCTAGCAGACATTTTGGGAGAGAGCACAATGCGATTCGCTGCTCTGAATGGCTAATGTCTCCTAGATGTTCTTGTGACTGGGGCCTTAGTATGTCTATTTGGAAGTGACGTTCGACACACAAGGTCATGTATCTGTGTTGCTAGTTATTAGGTGAGATGGATAGGATCCATTAGAAAGGAGTCAGTTTAATTTAAATCCAATATACAGTCTTAGGGGGAAAAGGTGCTATATAGAGCCCAAAAGGGTTCTATCGCTTATTTCATATATTTCGCCCCTTAAGGTGAAGCAAGCGGTAGAACCCTTTTTGATTCTTTAAAAAAAATGAATGTATGGTTAACTAGTGGCGGCAGCGTTCTAAGGCACTGCATCTCAGTGCTAGAGGCGTCACTGCAGACCCTGGTTCGATCCCGGGACTGTATCACAAACCGGCCGTGATCGAGAGTCCCATAGGGCGGCGCACAATTGGCCCAGTGTCGTCCGGTTAGGGGAGGCCGGGGTAGGCCGCCATTCTAAATAAGAATTGTTCTTAACTGACTTGCTTGTTAAATAAAAACATGTCATAGTCCAAGTGTGCATACAGATTTCAGGGAGGATGAACATCTTGACTAAGCTGTCACCCATTAATTTGTTTGAAATATTTGTCATTCAAATGTCTATGGATTGTCTCATCACAACCAGCAGAATACTTTCTAAATTAGAAAATGTTTATCAAATCAGTGAATTATCTCTTTAATGTGTTTCTCCCCTCACAGCATGATACTAATAATTAAATAAGTCCACTCACTAAAAAGCTAAAACAAAGCTGCACGAACCTCGTGAAAGGGTCATTCATTCAACGCTTAACACAAAAAATCTAACCATTTCTCTTGATTTTCTTTCCATACTTGCTCTCTGTGTGTTTCAAAGAAAAAACAGCACCCAAAGACAAATCTATTGATTGATGAGACAAACTGTGGTGCACCAGCATGCATAGGGAAATAGATGGGAGCCTTTTTAATGTGACACTTCCTGGAGGGATGACAGAGTGCTCCCGGCTCTGCTCTATACATGAATTATCAACTGCTGTCTGGAAGCCACTTTGTCAAAGAGATTGATGAAGAGCCATCAGAAGAGAACAAATCAGACTTGATGGGAGGGGGAGTGAAGCTATCAGGGCCTTCATTCTGTGTTGGGGGGCTGTGTTGGTGAGTTGGGGGGGGGTGCTTGGGTTGAATTGGACTTAATGGGAAATGTATTGAATGCATGTTTAGTCTGATCCTTAGCTGTAGCCAGGGAGAGAGAGGGCTTGTCAATGGGATGAACATTAGATGGACATTCACTCCATCGTTTTATCAATGAAAGATCTTATCACAACGACAATATTGGTTTATATTGGAAGCCATAATTGCATTTAACACTTTATTATATTGCTGTGATGGTGAATCCATGGTTCTTTTCTATGGAATTCATTCCATTTAAATGTCCTATTTGTCCTATTTATATTGCAGGCTTGAAACGAGACCACCTGAACCCCTGCCATCTGTCATTTAAAATGGTCTTTAAGAGGAGGACATTTTACTCACTACAGGACTAGAGAGAGAGGAGCATGCTGTGAGGGTTATTACAGAAGAGAGAGAGAGAGAGAGGAGCATGCTGTGAGGGGTTATTACAGAGAAGAGAAAGGAGGGAGGGTGAAAGGAGAGCGTAGGGAAGGATAGCGGGACAGTGAGCTGAGAGATACAGAGCATATCAAGAAGGCAGAGAGGAGACCGGTACACGTCGAGCCTTCCCAAGAAAATGACCAATTTCGCAGGCACTTGGAAAATGAGAAGCAGTGAGAATTTTGATGAACTACTCAAAGCACTTGGTAAGATGTCTATAGTTCTTACCTTCTATCATTGAGCTATATGAAGAATAAATACTTAACAATATGCTATCAAAATCCTAACTGTTCTTTCTCTATTGTGTCCGACTACAAACGCATCATTATTTTCGTCTGTGTTCTATTATTTGGGGAAATATTCTTTCAAAAACAATAATTGGGAGAGGCCACAGGGGTGTGACGTCTTGATCATCAGTTTTAGGATCATCCAGCATGTATTAATCCATTTGAGCTGCGTTTTATGTTGTCATTTGTTGAAATTCCGAAAGTCAACTGAGTTGGGCATGTATAAAAAAAAAAAATATAGAAAATGTACACAAGGTGCACTATAATACATATTATTATACATATACATATTACAAATCACTTAAGCTTGATCTTGCGCGTTGTTTCCTGCCATGAATAGTCATCTTTTCAGTGAAAGCAGTGAGGGTGGATCATCCCAAGCTGCACTGTTGAGCCCAGCTGGTGTGGATAGATGAGACAATCCACTGTGTATGTTTTCTCAAATACGTCTCTGTGACTGCACTGAGATCTCACTTAATCTGAGCTCTAGGTATTGGCTTGGACAAAACTTTGGCTTTTGGTGCCATAGGAACAAAGAGATGAGAGGAGAAAAAAAGGTGAAAAGATTGAACTCCTCTCCTCTGGGGAACTCAAGTACACAGATTGTAGTTAAATGTGAGCAATAAGACTAGTACTGAAGGATACAGTATTTGAGACGAGAGAGCAGCTCTGAAAACATGTGCAGAGGGGAATGAATGAAACAGCAAGACATTTTTTCATCCAATTGGTTATATTGCAACTGTGTGACACAGCCAACTAGCGCCATAATAACTTCTTGGAGGAATCCATCAGTCTGCGGAAGCTAACAAGCTAATGACTCCAGCATTCCTGTGTTTCATCACCTTGTCATAGCGTCCACCCATATTGCAACATCTGCTGATAACCATCTCATTTGCAGTTGCTTGCCTTGAGAACTCTGTATAACTTGAATACCACAGTGCACCATTGATATCTTCTCACACTCCTAGAACCTTCTGTCTACCATGACTTTGTCACAAATAGGTACACTGCCACTATGCTTCCTCTTGTAAATAAGCACAACCTACACCTTTGAAAGTGGAATTCAGGATTGTTTTCCTTCTATCAATGGCGCCAGGAGGAGACAGAAATGTAACTGTACTCATCCTTGAATTAGGTGAGGATAGGAGCAACATGACATACCAAATGTCAGTACAAGTCAAGCGATAGCCCGTGAAGCCGTATTGTCACCATGGGTTCAACCCAGTGGCATGTCAAGGTTGTGTACAGTCAGTTGTCATAACCTGACAAAGTCAAAACTGATCAATGACACATGCAATTGGTTATGCAGCACTTATGACCGTTAAAGTAAGCGTAATGACAGGTGTCATTTGCCCACAGGCGTCAATGCTATGTTGAGGAAGGTGTGCTGGTGCCGCGGCGTCCAAACTCACGTGGAGATCAGGCAGAATGGGGAGCAGTTCTACATCAAGACCTCCACCACCGTGCGCACCACCGAGATCAACTTCCTCATAGGCCAGGACTTCAATGAGAGACGGTAGATGGCAGGAAGTGCAAGGTAAAGTCTCTGAGTCTGCCCCATATAATGTAAAGGTAGTCTGCCCCTATACAATGTAAAGGTAGTCTCTGCCCATATACAATGCTAAAGGTAGTCTTGCCCCCATACAATGTAAAGGTAATGTCCCAATCCTATTCAGATAGCCTGTACGGATGAAGGAAAGGAGACAAGCAGAGGAAGCTACATTGAGACGCAGCCCATGTTCACTCATCCAGATCAGATCCCCTTCAGATAAGTGAGGACAGGAAAGTACAATGGATGTATTGACATGGACCCTCTTCACTGCATTACATTCATATCAACAGAGCCTGGCCACATGGGAGACCGAGAGCAAAATGTACTGCAGGCAGACTCTCCTGGATGCAACGGCCCAGGACCTTCTGGACCAGAGAGCTGAAGGGAGATGAACTCATATGGTGAGGAAGTTTGTGACTAAAGAAAGGTAGTAGGCAAGGCTGTCATGTCAGGCCCCCTCAGTTTTATCTATTTGTACACTGAAACTATAAAGAGTGTTCTTTACAAATAAATTCATAGTCAGTGTGTGTTAGAGTCCGTGTGTGTGTGGGTAGAGTCCAGTGTGTGTGTGTGGGGTAGAGTCCAGTGTGTGTGGTGGTGTAGAGTCCAGTGTGTGTGTTAGAGTAGTGTGTGTGTAGTGTGTGGGTAGAGCTCCAGTGTGTGTGTGTTGTGGTAGAGGTCTAGTGTGTGTGTTGTGTGGGTAGGTCCAGTGTAGTGGGTAGAGTCCAAGTGTTGTGGGTAGAGTCCAGTGTGTGTGGGTAGAGTCCAGTGTGTGTGTGTGTGGGTAGAGTCTAGTGTGTGTGTGTGTTGTGGGTAGAGTCCATGTGTGGGTAGAGTCCAGTGTGTGGGTAGAGTCCAGTGCGTGTGTGTGTGTGGGTAGAGTCCAGTGTGTGTGTGTGTGTGGGTAGAGTCCAGTGTGTGGGTAGAGTCCAGTGTGTTGTGTGTGGTGGGTAGAGTCCAGTGTGTGTGTGTGTGTGTGTGTGTAGAGGTCCAGTGTGTGTGTGGGTAGAGTCCAGTGTGTGGTGTGTGTGGTGTGTGTGTGGGTAGAGTCCAGTGTGGTGTGTGGTAGAGTCCAGTGTGTGGTGTGGGTAGGTCCAGTGTGTGTGTGTGGGTAGAGTCCAGTGTGTGTGTGTGTGGGTAGAGTCCAGTGTGTGTGTGTGTGTGGGTAGAGTTCCAGTGTGTGTGTAGAGTCCAGTGTGTGTGTGTGTGGGTAGAGTCCAGTGTGTGGTGTGTTGGGTAGTCCAGTGTGTGTTGTGTGTGGTAGAGTCCAGTGTGTGTGTGGGTAGAGTCCAGTGTGTGTGTGTGTGTGGGTAGAGTCCAGGTGTGGTGTGTGTGTGTGTGGGTAGAGTCCATGTGGTGTGTGTGTCAGTGTGTGTGGTAGAGTCCAGTGTGTGTGGGTTAGAGTCCAGTGTGGTGTGTGTGTAGAGTCCTGTGTGTGTGTGTGGGGGGTAGAGTCCAGTTGTGTGGTGTTGTGTTGTGGGGGGTAGAGTCCAGTGTGTGTGTGTGTGTTGGGGGGGTAGAGTCCAGTGTGTGTGTGGGGGTAGAGTCAGTGTGTTGTGTGTGTGTGTGTGTGTGTGTGTGTGTGTGTGTGTGTGTGTGTGTGTGTGTGTGTGTGTGTGTGTGTGTGTGGGTAGAGTCCGTTGTGTGTGGTGTGTGGGTAGAGTCCAGTGTGTGGGTAGAGTCCAGTGTGTATGTGTGTGGGGTAGAGTCCAGTGTGTGTGTGTGTGGTGTGTGTGGGGTAGAGTCCAGTGTGTGTTGTGTGTAGTCCAGTGTGTGTAGAGTCCAGTGTGTGTAGAGTCCAGTGTGTGTGTGTTAGAGTCCAGTGTGTGGTGTAGAGTCCAGGTGTGTGTAGAGTCCAGGGTGTGTAGAGTCCAGTGTGTGTAGAGTGTCCAGTCTGTGTAGAGTCCAGGGTGTGTGTGTAGAGTCCAGTGGTGGTAGAGTCCAGGGTGTGTGTATAGAGTCAGGTGCAAAAATAAAGGGTCAATGCAGGTAGTCTGGGTAGCCATTTGATTAGCTATTTAGCAGTCTAATGGCTTGGGGGTAGAGTGCGTCCTGTTGGTTCCAGACTTGTGTACTGGTACCCACACTGTTAGTGTTAACACTTCATTTCTGAACCCAAGAGAGAGTAGGCCTGCACTTCATACTATTCCCCAAGAGATTATACTGTAGGTTCAAACAGACGCTTGACATCAAAGCTAAGACAAGCTTTTCCCCAGAACACTCCGTATGATGGACGCTGCTCTGCACAGCCAAACTCAGAAACCATTGTCACTGTTATCGAACACCTCTGAAAGGGTTCCTGAGGGATTTCAAAGCTTGCTCTTTGATGTATTGGTACAGGCTGATATTATACTTGCAACAAAAAGATATGTTTGCTGTTAAGCTCCTCACATACCAGGTCTTACATCCATCAAAAACACTTCTTGACTCTTCATCGGCACCTGGCTTTCATATTAAAACGAAAAATGTGCTTTCTGTAAACTTCTGGCTTGTTTTAATTTTAGACCAGATTGACAACAGTAAAGGGCCAATAACTTAGATCCGTTTATAAGTGATGAGGATAACCTCGTTATTGACTCTTACAAAGCCCAGAGGGAAATCAAGAGGAAACTCTGTGTAAGGGACTCCTTTCTGGATAGCATGCTTGGACTTTGCAACACATGAAATGTGTGTGTTTCAACTCAAGGGTGTGTAGTTCTGTGGCATATTGAGCCATATGAAAGGTTTGTCGAGGCCGTTTGTTGGACAACGGTCTGAATTGTTTAGAGATGGGATCATGAGGTTGGCTCAGAGTTTTGTCCAATATTAGAGGGAGAGGTCAGGTGTAACGTGTTGTTTTTTTGATGTCAAACATATTTCCGCTAGGGCACACAATCTTGTGTTTTACTGTGGAGGAAATACTTTTTCACTAAATGCTCAACTTGGTAGGGTCTCAAAAGTGGGAACCATGACTTTTTCTTATTGAATTACTGCAATATGGAGAAAGTCACCAATGCCCTGCATCTGCTCATCCACATGCAGCAAAACCCATTGATGAACAAGGTGCCACGATACACTTCTCTCCAGGTCCCACACATCGAAAAACAAACCTCTTGAAAGGTTGATCCCCACATAACTCCAGAATTTTGTTTTCACAGGCAATGGATCTAATTTGAACAATTTGAACAATTAGTTTATTAATTCCAGGGAGCTAATGGGCAGCGCCTCATCCTCACTAAAACAGCCTCTCTCCTTCCGGTGACAAAGGAATCTGGACCTGGCCAGGAAACGGAAATGCAGGTGGCTCATGTCAAAGCATCTATGAGCTGATGAGGAAATTAAGCTTTGAAGAGGGAGGAGGAGAGGAGGATGGAGGGGGGTTGGGGGAAGGAAAGTAATGAAGACAGTATGTTCTGGCTTTACTGTATCCAGTGATGTAAGACGGATGGAGTCCAGGATGTGTTCATTAGCATGGAGAAATCTCAGGGGACTAGTTTAGTTTAATAGGACGGCAGCAGGGATGTGCCTGTAGTTACTCTGATACTGCATGTGTTCCATGACTGTCACACTGTTCACGGTATCTACCATGCTGTTGTCCTGTAGTTCTGTACTGCATGTGTTCCTGTGACACACTGTTCAGTTATCTACCATGCTGTTGTCCTTAGTTCCTGACTGACACACTGTTCACGTTATCTACCATGCTGTTGTCCTGTAGTTCCTGACTGACACACTGTTCACGGTTATCTACCATGCTGTTGTCCTGTAGTTCCTGACTGTCACACTGTTCACGTTATCTACCATGCTGTTGTCCTGTAGTCTACTGACACACTGTCACGTGTATCTACCATGCTGTTGTCCTGTAGTTCCTGACTGACACACTGTTCACGTTATCTACCATGCTGTTGTCCTGTAGTTCCGACTCACACTGTTCACTTATCTACCATGCTGTTGTCCTGTAGTTACTGATACTGCATGTGTTCCTGCTGACACACTGTTTCATGTTATCTACCATGCTGTTGTTCTGTAGTTACTGACTAACACACTGTTCACGTTATCTACCATGCTGTTGTTCCTGTAGTTCCTGACTGACACACTGTTCACGTTATCTACCATGCTGTTGTCCTGTAGTTACTGATACTGCATGTGTACTGACTGACACACTGTTCACGTTATCTACCATGCTGTTGTCCTGTAGTTACTTGATTACTGGCATGTGTTCCTGACTGACACACTGTTCACGTTATCTACCATGCTGTTGTCCTGTAGTTCCTGACTGACACACTGTTCACGGTATCTACCATGCTGTTGTCCTGTAGTCACTGACTGGACACACTGTTCACGTTATCTACCATGCTGTTGTCCTGTAGTCACTGACTGACACACTGTTCACGGTATCTACCATGCTGTTGTCCTGTAGTTACTGACTGACACACTCTTCACGTTATCTACCATGCTGTTGTCCTGTAGTTCCTGACTGTCACACTGTTCACGTATCTACCATGCTGTTGTCCTGTAGTTCCTGACTGACACACTGTTCACGTTATCTACCATGCTGTTGTCCTGTAGTTACTGACTGTCACACTGTTCACGGTATCTACCATGCTGTTGTCCTGTAGTTCCTGACTGTCACACTGTTCACGTTATTCTACCATGCTGTTGTCCTGTAGTTACTGACTGACACACTGTTCACGTTATCACCATGCTGTTGTCCTGTAGTTCCTGACTGACACACTGTTCACGTTATCTACCATGCTGTTGTCCTGTAGTTACTGACTGCACACTGTTCACGTTATCTACCATGCTGTTGTCCTGTAGTTCCTGACTGACACACTGTTCACGTTATCTACCATGCTGTTGTCCTGTAGTTCTGACTGACACACTGTTCACGTTATCTACCATGCTGTTGTCCTGTAGTTACTGTCACACTGTTCACGTTATCTACCATGCTGTTGTCCTGTAGTTCCTGACTGACACACTGTCACGTTATCTACCATGCTGTTGTCCTGTAGTTCCTGACTGTCACACTGTTCACGTTATCTACCATGCTGTTGTCTTGAGTTACTGACTGACACACTGTTCACGTTATCTCCATGCTGTTGTCCTGTAAAGTATTGAAGCCCCAATGTAAGGGGGGGGGGGCATTACCTTCTCCAGTGCCTGATGCAAGCTTTACCCCAGAGGTGTGTGTAGGGTTAAAACTACTGGCTGTCTGCCCGCAATAATGTGCCTCATTGATCATGTTGTGTTAGAAAACACCAATGGACCATGACGCATCTCACGTTAATGTCTCCCTGGACACTCGCTGCACACGGCAGATGGCTTCATCTTAGCCCATTCTTTAAACCCGAATGATACTTACTTTCCTCCCTCCCTCCCGGGTGCTGGGGTAATATGATCTTGTGGTGCTGACAAGTTCGGTTGCAGTCTTGCAGCACCTCTAAAGTACCATAAATTCTTGAGGGCTCGATGCGCCTCTGCCACCCGCACATCTTGATCATTTCCCCTTTTCCCTCATTAATTCACTGATACTGTAGCAGCTGCCATGTTCCAAAATTGACTGTTTGGACAGGAAATCTCAACCAGTTGTGGTGTAAAGCAGTCGTCCATTCTGTCACAATGAGAGTTTGAACAAGAAATTCATTTTTATATCTCACTTGACACCAGTTGTCATATTTGAGATGAACACAAAATGGTCCTGTGTTCTTATCTGAAGGTTCAAAATATGATCTACAACAGCAGGACGCACTTCTGTTGATGAGATAACTGGAATCTTTTGTCCCTTCCCTTCTTTTTCAGACCTTTGGGGCAGACGACGTGGTTTGCACACGGATTTACGTACGAGAAAATAAAATAACGTAGCTTCAGGACCGACCAGGACCATCAGAATGGGCTCCATCCCCCTTCGTACAGCTGCAATAACTCTCCATACATCCATCTTCAGAGAAATATTCATAAATCATATTCAGATTAAACAGACATTACCATGCTTCATATAACTAGACCAAACATGCAATTGTATTTAGACATTGTTTCTCATGCCAACTGCCACTTTTAATAAAACATTTCGTCCTTACAGTGTTTTGTCAGTATTGGCAATAAGAGACAATATACATACAATTTCAATATATTGTATTATTTGTCTTGGTGTCAAGGAAATGTCTAAAGAAATACATCTGCTTGTATCAAGACAAACGTCAGGTAGGAAAATGATTCACTTCATTCTAAGTTTAGGTGACCTATTGCTTTAACATGCAGAAATGTCACGGCAACAACAAGGAACCAAAAAGGAGCATCAGAGATTTGCCCAATCAGAACAGATGCAGGACGATGTTCTCTTGTTCAAGCAACTTGAACGCCACCTAGAGGTTTAAAATAAATAAACTATGACAAGGCTTCAGTCTATTCAAATAAGAGTTTAATGCCAAACACCATACTACACAACATCATAGAAGTCAAAGAAGAGGTGACAAAGGGACACAGAAAATGGGCTACAAATGTAGTCTTTGTAGTTTGTATATACAATTCAGCTGCCCGGTAGTCCTCCTGTACTCCATGTTCAACACAGTAAATAGAAAAATGAAAATCAGTCTAAAGATAGAAACAGTCCAGAGATTGTCTTTAGCTGGTTACAGCACTGACAGAGTAGCCTTGTGGGGCCAAACGTTGATGAGGAAACTTGTCCTATTTGGGTTGTTAAAATGTCCTCCTTCCAGATCAATTGGTGGCAGTTCAACGTCACACACACTCCCACGACTACAACTCTACCCAAAGTATTCCCTGGTGTAGTGGCTTGGATCTATTCTATGAGATCGTTCCATCGGTAGTGTAGGAGCAAGACTTCAGTCAAGTGGATCTGAGGATCTGGTTGATGTCCATAGCCAAAGTGTTTTTGTTTACATTTGTTCATGTAAATCAGAATGCCCAGGTTCTCATGTGAGATCAGAATTAACATCCAGGCTTTGCTGGACAGAAACAGAGCCAGATGYGAAGGTTCTGGTCAGGCGTGAAGAGGTACCGAGTGGTGTGACATGTGGTTAGACAAAATTAAACTCAAATTRATATACGACGATGATGAAACACTGGGAAAATGGAAGTATTACCACCAACCCAAAACACTACAGGCTCAACCTTTCTGGGGACAGGATTTCTTACAACAACAAAAAAAAAGAGAGAGAAAGGAATAGCATGTCAAATGCAGTGTGCTTGGTTGTTGATGATTAAACTGTAGCGGTTGAATGGTATACATTCACATATACTCATATGGTTGTCAATGTGGATCTTATTATGGATATGGACCAGATTTGGCGATCAGAATACAATTTCACAAATCATTGTATATGTGTCTACACCTGCACCTTCTGAAAGTGTACAACATGACACTATAAAACAGTGCTGTTTATAATTGGGGGGGGGGGTCATTACCACCGTTCTCTTTTATATTGAGACATTATCAATACCGTGTAAAGTAGGCAGAACTACATCTCATCTGGACTGATTTTAATGAAGCATGATTGCGCTTCAGAAACGGACTCGGGAGTCTTACGTCTCTGAGTCATCTTTAACGTGACATTTACCAGAAAGTAGAGATGGGGATGCTGCATGTGGCTGATTGGTCCTGTGGAGGTGGCATGACTGATCCCTCTACTGTAGCCCTGGGTAGCCCTGGAGGAGGAACCTGTGATCCAAGTGGGAATCTTAACACGCAACAACCTGCCCGTTACCAATGGCAACTATCATCACGACCACAATAAGATCACATGGATTTATGGGATTAGATGTTCCATATTTGATGACTGATCCAGAAATTCTGATGGATATATTAATGGAGAATTGGTTTAGGGGGTACAAATCGTTTACATTATGTACAGGGAAAGCGTAAATAGTTTCTAGGCTACATTCATTGTTCAGAAATTCCGAATTGGAACTGGTGCCAATGACTTGAGTGAAAAACCYGATAGACAAATAATGTCTTGAAACATTTTGTATAAAATTATCAATTTCAAGACAATGAAAACGTTATACTTTGCTAAATGAAGGCTTACATGACATAACACGAAAGAAACAGAACACAAAGGAAAAAGGCTCTAATAAAGTTCCTTTGGTAAAAACAGTTGTTAAAATTTGAGCATTTTCAATATAGGCTATTTCTCTTCAACTTTTGACCCGAGGTCTAAACTAAGTCTGTTAGGGTACACATCAATGCACATCTCTGACAAAAAGGACGACTATCAACAAGCTATTTACAAATCAGCAGTATGTGGGTAGTCTGATGTTACTATACTTGACTGACTGGGGGAAAACCTMGTATTTTCGCATAAATCTGCCCAATATCTACACCACGGCTGCCAGAGATGTTTGTGGACACARAGCATACATACCTGTACCACTGAAAAAAAGAAACATTCACAGGCTATACAATTATACAAAATCCAAAAGCCATCTTGTGGCCTGGATAAAATACCTGTTCATAGTCCATGCCTGTATGCTAATCTTCCTACTCACAGTGGTTGTGAGAGACTTCTGTGGTTCCCCTTAGCAGTTAAACTAGAGACCTGCACACCGGATGGTGTGGTGCTCCTCAACCACTTCAATGGGTGTATATTGCTTCAAAAAGGGGGGGGAAAGGCCAAGCATTCTGTATGGCGTGCTCTTTCTGCGTGGTTCTCAACAGCATCCATCAGTCTGAGGATCAGTCCAGCCAAGGATCAATAGCTGTATAACTACAACGGCTTCCTTTCTTGCACTCATAGCGTATTCGGTCGCATCATATCTTTTCTGTTGTATTCAAAGGTGGCATAAGACAGGCTGGTAGGGTGGGTGGGGGTTTAGGGGACTGATGGAGAACTGGTTGGTGGCCACATAGGAAATTTGGCTTTTTTTTGTGCTGCAAAGATAGGGAGGGTCCATTTAAAAAGTCCTTATAAAAACAAATATAAAGTAATCTCCGGCAGTTTCCAYAATCCAGCAATTTGCTGCCAAGCCGATTTATTAAAATGACGATAAGTAATACCCTCCCGTCATCTCGTCACCCGGTTGAGCTAAGGTGCCCCTGACGAGCTGCCATGATACGTCACATGGTATCTGTTGATTTTCAGGTAATAGAGGACCTGGGGATCCCGGGTGGTGGTGCACGGCAACAGACCCTCGCGACGCTCTCCCATCAGCCACTTGCGGGTGTCGGTGGCCATGTCGCTGGTCACGTGTTCCTTGGCCCAGGTGTCCACCAAGCCTTGGAAGCGGCGGTGCAGGCGAGTGTGGACTCTCTGGTGGGACTGGGGAAGGGAGGACACCGGGGTTAGCTGTAGTGAAGATCATATCAGCACTCTGACCAACACCATGTTGGTTGAAACGTCAGTAAGCGCCATTATGTTTCTCTAATTCTTTCAAAATATGACATATTCCAATATCTTCACTATTCCAATATCTTCAGTGTTTTCCACAAGTACATTGAGTAGCCAGCCAAATAGAAAAGTAGCCAGGCCTCCCCTGGCTGGAGCAGGAGCTCTATTTAGGTGCCTATGGTACATTCTAATGCCTTGATTGCATCCGAAATACACAGGAAAATTGTTGAATACTTTATCGAGTTTACCACCCAAATTGGAAAAATTTGTTGTTGAAAGACATGACTTTACAATTTAAAATACTGAACATTGATGAATTCAGTTTATTGTTAGTTGTTTTGGATATTGTCTTTCAATTGGTTCATGTTGCATAGGCTTACAGTTTTTAAGTCATGTTAAAAGAATTCTGAGCGGTAGATCTCAGATTGCATCGGACTCAGAAAGTGAACCGGGACTCAGAAAGGTTGGTGACCACTGTTCTAGAGTATTCCCTGCATGAAGCAGCGAGAGCTGCATGTAGCCACGGTTGGACATTTTGTTCATATCCTGTTCTAGTTAGTGAGTTATTAGCCCAGTTATAGATCATTTGTAGTCAGCAATGGGGAGTGATACTTCTTACAAGAGCACAAAATGTGTGCATTTCTAGACATCTTTTAAAAGCGAGTCAGGTAAAGGGGCAGTGTTGTAAGGGGCAGTGTTGTATTTTTAAAAGGGCAGTGGTTGTAAGGGCAGTGTTGTATTTTGAGACAGGCTTGAGTAAGTAAAGTAGCCAATAGGCAGAGGGTAGCATTAGTCTGATTCTCTGTAGTAATGGTATGGGAATAATAATGCATTTTATTTTGTAAAGTGGTTTCTTGCATCAAACAACATTTTCAGTCAAGTGTATTAATAGGTACAAGCCCACATGTTTTGTTTTAGTCTCATGGGATGTAGGCCTACATTGAACACCACACATTGGCTGCTACTGTAGGCTGAATGAAGAACAGCTATTTCCATGTTAAAATGTTATGGGATCCATTTTAGCCATTGTTTTTGATCAAATAGCCACAGTAGCCTACTTAGCCACTGTTAAAACTTAAAGGGAGTACAGCCTCAGTGTTCACAGTAAACAAGCGCTGGAAGTTGGCACAGAATTTTCATAAATGTTCAAATTTGCCTCAGCAGACCTGAAATTTGCTCAATGGCCCACATTTTTTTAGGGAACATGTAGTGGTGTTGCCTACCTGGTGAGCCCGGGTCAACGCAGTGCGTCTGTACATGTAGTCCTCAGACTTGAAGACGTACACCATCTTGTACGAGTTGAGTTTGAACATGCACTCCATCTTCAGGTCCTCAGCGCTGTGGGACTTCTCCGACGTCCCCGTAGCCGCCTTCGCCTGCTGCAGCTGCTCCCACCCTCTCTGGCACTTCCGGATCCGCCGGAGGTTTCTGATTGGAAGAGGAGAAGGATTGGCATTAGACCGAGCCAGTAACAACGCCTTGCTTACCTGTGCCCTCTACCCACATAGCAATTCAGTTTACAAGGACAGTTTACGCAAATTTCGGTCAAATCATGCGAGTACTTAGACTGCAATATATCCATACCATTTGTAACATTGGGTGAGCACAGGATGTGTAAGTTATGGCTAAATGACAGGACACATGGTTCCCAAATAACAGACCAACGCTAATGCTATTTAGGTCAAAATACTCAGTCATTTAGGCCAATGTTTTCCATTTCCGACTCAAAGTTAACAAGTTTAATAGATCAGAAAATGTGTGAAATTTGAGCGGGCCGTCCCTGTAAAGATTTGTCTTGATATACCCACGCATAGCAACTCACCCAATAATAAGAGTTTAACTGGACACAAATATTAGGGGAAGGGGAGGCTCTATTGCAGTAGCAGCAGTATTCCTGTACAGTGCACTTCCGTTTGACATTCATAGTTTGATTTTCTTGTTACTCTTTAATATCCTTGGCAAACAATATTTTGGTCAATCAAATTGAATCCAGATTAAATTTTTATTTTGCAAGCATTAAAATGCAATTATTATTCACCCCGCTTTAATGAAAGGTTTAAATGTGTACTTACCACACAGGGTAGAGGTGAGCGAGGACTGAAACCGTGAAGCATATTTTGTCAATGCCACTTAGGACATTGCAGTTAGAGTAGCCAATTTCCAATAGAATGGGAGAAAGGACATTTCATTTGTTTTTTTACACATTGCCGCCAAAAGGGTTAACAAGCCAGGATATGGGTTGAAAGATACTTTGATGTGCACATACAGTACTTCCACTGACAATGTACAAGGCAGTTATGACCATGCAATGAGGATAACATTTAACTGAAAAGACAACCTGCTGGTTGTCACTGCTGTTTAAAAGGTACTTTTTGGGGTGGAAAATAAGAGAATCATGCCTATTGACTTTTGTACCAACCTCTCATATTCTTGATATGAGAAACAGACAGAATGTGGGTGAGATCACGGATAAATCATATCCAGTCAAGACAAGTAGCAAATATATGCAATGGGTAAAATAAAACAAAAAAAGGGGGGGGGGGGGGACGACGCCAATTTCCCCAGTTTTGCAGGGTCCATCCAGCCCATTGAAATGTATATGATACATTATGGACAGCCATTTGGAAAAATGGCAACAAGCACTGAAAACCAAAGACAGACAGGCTTGATGTGCAACACTCATCTCAGGGCTTAATAGAGGACCCAACCACCCTTCCATGCAATGCTCAGAGAGACGTCTGGAAAGAAATACACCAACATTTGAGCATACAATTCAGACCATTTTATTCACAAGCCCCTTCTCTTTTGTACAAGTGTTGCAGATGCCGTGCTTGACCAGGTTTTCATGAGTTATCAGCACTAGTCTTGGTCAACTCGTATAAAAACCTCACCCACAACAAAAAGATTGCAACGGAGTGCACTGTATCCTTAAATTGTTTACACATTATAATAGAGTATGCTGAACACCCCAAATCTCAATCCGTACAACATTTACATGTATCTAAACAGTGATTAGAAGAAGTCACATACAGAATGTTTTCCTATGAATACAATTACAGGAAACACAGCTGATAAAAAAGAAATTATTTATCTGAATCGTTTTCTCTAGACCGACAAAAAGGGGCCTTTGCCTGTCACCAATGCCACAACAAAAAAAATGGCCGTCGTGACAATGCAATTAAGGACACTGTACATATAATTTATGCTCAACAAATGGTTAACCTCCAACAGAGAAAATTATTGTACAATAGAACACTAATATGCGCGATGGTATAAAAATACTTCCTTCCCTTACATACATAAGCAATGTGAAAAGTAAACTCCTGTTCATTGCTTCCCCCCCCCCCTCCTTTCAGTTAATATCAAACCGCTATTGTAGCCTTATTCTCACAATAAAAAAAATCTAACGAAATACATATATATTTTTTTTACCCAATGATTGATGACTAGTCTGTTGAGTGGGAAAGTTGAAATAATACTATCCTACTAATATAATATAAAAATTGCAATATTCATAAATAAAAGG
>NW_019944644.1:0-31747 GCF_002910315.2 Salvelinus sp. IW2-2015
CTAGAGACATCTAGAAGACCATAGAGGTCTGGTCTGGTCCCCAGAACCACTACACACATCTACGAACATCTAGAGACCCATAGAGGGTCTGGTCTGGTTCCCAGAACAGCTTACCACTACATCTAGCAGACATTCTGAGTTCCAGATCCGCAATAAAGGTCTGTGTTCTGGTTCCCCGAACACTTACATTAAGTATCTATCTAGAGACCATTATGAGTTTCTGGTCTGTGTCCTCAGCACACTTACTTCTACATCTATGATAACTATCCTAGACTCATATGTAGGTGGTCTTGGTCCCTCTTAGACCTATCTTACATCTACAGTTTTATTCTATGTAGTACGATTCTTAGAGACCCATAGGGTCTTGTTGGTCGCCCAGAACACTATCACTTATCATCTATAGTACTTTCTTATGTAGTACCTTCTATATGTGATGGTCTCTTGGTTCTTTGTTTTCCTTCTTTATGTATATCATCACTACTTACATCTGTATACATCTATGAGTCCCATAGTAGGTTCTTGTTCCTGTTCCACTTAGTTACATACTTACAATTTTCTTTATCTATCTAACAGACCCATTCTTAGAGGATCCTTCATTAGTAGGTCTTGTCTGGTCGCTCCAGAACTACTAGCGACTTTACAATTTAGTATGATATTTCTATTCTTCATAGTATGTGTCTGTGTCTGTTGTTTTCTTAGAATCTATATCTATCTATCTAATCTATCTAGAAGACAGCTTAGCAGACCCATAGAGGGCTGTCGGCCCCAGAACACTACCACTACATAACGATTAGAGAACATCTAGAGACCCATAGAGGTCTGTCTGGTCCCAGAATCCTACATCCTAGAGACCCATAGAGGTCGGGTCTGGTACCCAGAAACACTAACTACAATCTAGAGACATCTAGAGATCTACATAGAGGTCTGGTCTCGGTCCCCAGAACACTACATACCTTACTCTAGAAACGATCTATGAGACCCATAGAGGTCTTGGTCTGGTCCCAGAACACTACAGTACCATCTAGAGACATCTTAGAGACCCATAGAGGTCTGGTCCGCCATGAACACTACAACTACATCTACGAGAATTCAGGAGACCCATAGAGGTCTGGTCGGTCCCCAGAACTACTGACACTACATCTAGAGACATCTAGAGACCCATAGAGTCTGGTCTGGTCCCCAGAACACTCACTACAGTACCACTGAGACATCTTAGAGACCCATAAGGGCTCTGGTCGTGGTCACCCAGAAGCACTACACTACACGTCTAGAGAACATTCTCAGAGGGTCTCGGTCTAGTTCCCAGAACACTACACTACATTACGAGACATGTAGAAGTTCTGGTCTGGGATCCCCAGAACACTACAGTACGATGCTAGAGACATGCTAGAAGACCCATAGAGGTCTGGTCGTCCCCAAAACACTACACCTTACAGGTACATCTAGAGACCATAGAGGTCTGAATTGGGTCCCCAGAACACGACACTGCATCATCTAGAGACATCTACGATTCTGGCTCTGGTCCCCAGAACACTTACATATCAGTCATCTAGAGACCCATAGAGGTACTGGTCTGGTCCCCAGAACCTACACTGACATCTAGAGGACATCTAGAGACGCCATAGAGGTCTGGTCTGGCCCCAGAACAGCGCCCACTACAGTACATTCTAGAGACTACTCTAAGACCCATAGAGGTCTGGCTCTGGTCCCCAGAACATACACGTACAGTTAAGAGACATCTAGAGACCCAATAGAGGTCTGGTCTGGTCCCCCAAACACTCCACTACATCTAGAGACCATCTCAGAGACCATAGAGGTTCTGGTCTGGGTCCCAGAACAGCTAACTATCAGTTACATCTAGAGACATCTAGACGCACCGCCATCAGAGGTCTGGTCTGTCCCTCAGAAACTACAACTAACATCTAGAGACATCACGAAGACCCATAGATAGGGTCTTGTCCTGGTCCCCAAACCACTAACCAGTACACTAAGAGACATCAGAGACCATAGGGTCCGGCTCTGGTCCCCAGAACACTACACCTCATCTAAGAAGAACATCTAGAGACCCAGTAGAGTACTGGTCTGTCCCCAGAAACACTGACACTCATGCTAGAGCTTGAAGAGACGCATAGAGTACTTGGTCTGGGTCCCCAGGAATCCACTACCATGCTACAGTACATCTAGAAAAGCATCTAGAGACCCATAGAGGCTGGTCGAGTCCGCCAGACACTACACTACATCTAGAGACATCAGAGACCCATAAAGGTCTGAGTGCGTGGTCCCGATGAACACTACATACCATCTCAGAGACTCTAGAGACCCATAGAGGTCTGGTCTGGTCCCCGAGAACCAACTACACACTACAGTAACATCTAGAGACCCATAGAGGGTCTGTCCTGGTCAGCAACACTGCGACAGCTACATCTCAGGAGACATCAGAGGTCTGGTCTAGTTCCCAGAACACTAAGTTAACACTACATTCTAAGACATCTAGAGCCCATCAGCCGGTCTGGTCTAGTTCCAGACACACTAACACGTACATTAAGAGACATGCTAGAGATCACACATGGCCCAAGCCCACACACTGGGATAGTATTACAGATGGATAAGTGAGAAGGATCATTACTAACACAGCTGCTGTACAGATGAAATGACACACAACAACAAAAATAACAACATTTTTCGGCTTGAGCGGATTTGCCAAGTAGAATCGGCTGAAGCAGTCATCATAATCATGCCTTACTAATTGACACCCATTTCTCTATATTGCGCACTACTTTTGACCCTAGTGGCTCATAGCGCGCTATAGGGATTTAGTCAAAAGTAGTGCACCTTCATGAATAAATAGGGTCCATTGTGGACTTCATCTCCCAACCCCAATATGCTTGATTGCATCTGCGTCTCTGTTTCTTCTGGGTAGGAAGGGGTGGGTGCTACTACAAAGCCTAAATGTGGTATTGATAGTTGTTTTAATATTCCTCTCTGTAAGCCCTGTCTCTAACAGCACCCACGACCCTCACCCAATGAAACCAGTATCTCCTCTCTGTAAGCCCCCTGTCCCTAAAGCACTTCATGACTCTCCACCCCATGAGAACCAGTATCCTCTCTCTGTAAGCGCCTGTCTCTAACATCACCGCAGGCCCTCACCCAATGAGAACCGAGGTATCCTCCTCTCTGTAAGCCCTGTCTCTAACAGCCCCCAGAGCCTCCCCCAATGAGAAACCAGGTATCTCCTCTCTGCTAAGCCCTGCCTCAACAGCACCTCAGACTCTTCCACCCAATGAGAACCAGTCTCTCCTCTCTGTAAGCCGGTCTCTCTAAACATCACCAGACCTCTCCACCCATGAGGACCAGGTTATCTTCCTGCTCTGTAAGCCTGTCTCTAACAGGCACCCAGACTCTCCACCAATGAGGAACGCAGGTATCTCCTCTCTGTAAGCCCGGTCTCCTAACATACGTAGACTCTCCACCGCATATGAAACAGGTATCTCCTCCGTGCTGTAAGCGCCTGTCCTAACCAGCCCCAGACTCTCCACCAATGAGAACCAGGTATCGTCCTCTCTGTAAGACCCTGGTCTCTAACAGCAACCAGCCTCCACCCAAGAGAACCAGGATCTTCCTCTCTGTACAGCCCTGTTCTACCAGCACCTCAGCGGCTCTCCACCCAACTGAGAACCAGGTCTCTCCTTTCTGTAAGCCCTTCTCTACAGCACCCTAACTCTCCACCGCCATGAGCAACCAGTATCATTCCTCTCTTAGAGCGTCCCGGTCCTTAACATCACCCAGGCTCTCCCACGTCCTGCGACCAGGTATCCTCCTCTCTGTAAGCCCTGTTGTCTTAACAGCACCGCAAACTCTCCACCCCAATGATGACCAGGTATCCTCCTCTGCTGGTAAGCCCCCTGTCCCTCACAGCACTAGCTCCTCCACCATATTGGAACAGGTATCTCCTCTCTGTAGAGCCCGTCTCTTAACAGCACCCAGGCTCTTCCACCCAATGAGAACCAGTATCGTCCTCCTGTACAGCCCTGTCTCAACAGCACCCCAGGCTCTCCCCCAATGAAAACCAGACCTCGAGAAACAATACCGTTGTGAGGGAACAGCTTGTTTGTTGAAACCTCATGGAGGGGCTGAAGACAGCAAATTAACTTGTTTCGGAAAAACCTTAGCTCTCTCTCTACTTCCAATTGCATGTTACGCGTGGGGTGTGGTAGGGGCGTTGTGTGTTTCATCCGGCTTAGTTAGGGGGGGGGGGGGGGGGGGGGGGGGGTGATGAGAGCAAAGAGACCGAGGTACGAGTGCCACTAGGACGAGGGGTAGAGAACAGCAAAGGCAGAGGGAGAGAGACAGAAGAGAGAGGGGAGAGAGCCAAAGAGAGAGGGAGAGAGCCAAAGAGAGAGGGAGAGAGACAAAGAGACCGAGGGAGAGAGCCAAAGAGAGAGAGGGAGAGAGCCAAAGAGAGAGGGAGAGAGCCAAAGAGAGAGGGAGGGTGATGTGATGAACTTGGGTGTGACAGTGTAAAGAAACAGAGGAGAGTGGGATGAGAAGAGTGAGGGACCATCCTTAATCTCACTTACTTAAATTGACCGTGGCTAATCCTTCAATAGCCTAAACGAAACCACTACACGGGCCTGGAAGGAACCTCAGAGGATCAGGAATCTCCTCGTCTGCAGTCCAAATAACACCCTAATGCCTCTGTATGGCACTTACCTTGACAAGGGCCCAGAGTTGTGTCAAAAGTTGTGCACTTTATAGGGAATAAGGTGTGATTTGGGACTCATCATTTGGCTTTTTCACATGGGTCATTCCTAACAGAGGAGAGGACAGAAGTTGAAAGCTTTATCACGCTTAGATATCCATCCGCACCGAGCTAAAGGCTAGAGCTGCCGCTTTCAAGGAGCGGGACATTAATCTGGACACTTGTAAGAGATCCTGCTAAGCCCTCAAACGAACCATCAAATAGGCAAAGCGTCAATACAGGACTAAAATTGAATCCTACTACACCCGCTCTGATGCTCATCGGATGTTGCAGGGCTTGCAAACTATTACAGACTACAAAAGGAAACCCAACAGTGAGCTGCCCTGTGACCCGAGCCCACCAGACGAGCTAAAGGCCTTTTACGCTTGCTTCGAGGCAAGCAACACTGAAGCATGTATGAGAGCACCAGCTGTTCCGGAAGACTGTGGGATCACGCTCTCGTAGCCGATGTGTGTAAGACCTTTAAACAGGTCAACATTCACAAGGCCGCGGGGCCTGACGGATTACCAGGACGTGTACTGAGAGCATACGTTTTCACTGACATTTTCAACCTCTCCCTGACTGAATATGTAATACCTACATGTTATTCCTACACTAGGTGGAATGTAGTGTTACTCCTACACTAGGTGGAATGTAGTGTTATTCCTACACTAGGTGGAAAGTCGTGTTATTCCTACACTAGGTGGAATGTCGTGTTATTCCTACACTAGGTGGAATGTCGTGTTTACTCCTACCACCTAGGGTGGAATATCGTGGTTATCCTACACTAGGTGGAATGTCTGTTACTCCTACACTAGGATGGATGTAGTGTTACTCCTACACTAGGTGGAATATCGTTTTATTCCTACACTAGTTGGAAAATGTAGTGTTATTCCTACACTAGGCTGGATGTCTGGTTATTCCTACACTAGATGGAATGTAGTGTTACTCCTACACTGGTGGAATGTAGTGTTACTCCTCTACACTAGGTGGAATATCGTGTTACTCCCTACACTAGGTTGAAAATGTCTCGTGTACTCCACTTACACTAGGTGGAATGTCGTGTTACTCCTACACTAGGTGGAATGTCGTGTTACGTTCCTACACTAAGGTGGAATGCTCGTGTTATTTCACTTACACTAGGTGGACATTCGTCTGTTATGCCTACATCTAGGATGAATGTTGTTACTTCCTACATCTTAGATGTGAAATGAGTGGTTCTCATCTACACTAGGTGAAGTGGTAGTTTCACTCCGTACACCTAGGGGAGTCGGTATGTCACTGTGGTTATGTTAGCTCCTCACAGCTGGTTGGCAATTCGTGTTACTGGTTCTACACTACGGTAGGAATAAAGTTAGTGTTAGTCGTCACTACACTGAGGTGAATTACTCGTTACTCCGTTACCACTAGGTGAGAAATGTCCTGTATACTCCTACATAGCTGGAATGTAGTGTTATCCTACACTAGGTGGAATGTGGTTACTTCCTACACTAGGTGGAATGTACGCTTATACTACCTGTGGATTTCGCTTTCTACCTGCTGGAATTACCGCATATCCTAACTAGAGGAATGTAGTGTTACTCCTCCACTAGGGAATTTGTACGTATATCCTACAATGGATGGAATGTCCTGTGTTACTTCCATACAACTAGTGGAAGTGTAGTGTTATTCCTACACCTTTAGGTATGTGGTAATCCTACGCAGAATGATGTAATTTACTCACTAGTGGATTGCTTACACTATATTCATATACACTAGGTGGAAAGGTCGTAGTTATTCCTACACTAGTGTGGGAATACAGCATAAGTTTCATGTATCTAGCAATAGAGTGTGATTACGAATTAATATTCCTAACACTAGGTGATACTCTCGCTATATCTACTACTTAGTGGTGGAATTTAGCGCTATATTCGTTAGCACTGGTGGAATTAGCGTATATATTCATCTACAGACTAGGATAGGGATACGCTATTATTCCTACACTAGGGGAGAGTGAACGCTCTTATCCGTAAGCGGCCTAGGCTGGAATGATTTGTCTGTCTAGTTTAGACTTGGGGACAAGTGGAACCTTAGTTGGCGGTATAGCGGTTGGGACAGTATAACTAGGGGTGTTTATACCTGCAGCCTGGTGTGTAAACTGGATAATACATTTATACGACTACTATGGCCCCTGGTCACAAAGTAGTGCACATATAAAGAGGATGGTGGTCTGGTCAAAAGTAGTGTGACTACTATAAAGGGGAATAGGGTGTCTTGGGTCAAATAGTAGTGCACTATCAAAAGGGAATAGGGTGTCCTGGTCAAATAGGTAGTCACTATAAAGCGGAGTAGGGTTGTCCTGGTCAAAAGTAGTGCACTATAAAGGGAGTGGGTGTAATTGGTCAAAAGTTAGTCCAATTATAAAGGGAAATAGGGTTTGTCTGGTCAAAAGTAGTGCACTTGATAAAGGCATAGGGATTGTTCTGGTCAAAGTAGGTGCCTAATAAAGGCAATAGGATGTTCTTGGTCAAAAGTAGTGCACTATAGAAGACATAGGTGTTCTGTCAAACAAGTAGTGCACTATAAAGGCGAAATAGGATCTTGCTGGTCAAAAGTAGTGCACTATTAAAGGCAATAGGATGTCCTGGTCAAAGTAAGTGCAACTATAAAGGCAATAGATGTCCTGGCAAAAGTAGTGCACTATAAAGGCAATAGGATGTCTGTCAAAAGTAGTGCACTATAAAGGCAATAGGATGTCCTGGTCAAAAGTAGTGCACTCATAAAGGCAATAGGATGTCTGGTCAAAAGTAGTGCACTATAAAGGGAATAGGATTTCTGCGTCAAAGTAGTGCACTATAAAGGCATAGGATGTCCTGGTCAAAAGTAGTGCACTATAAAGGCATAGGATGTCCTGTCAAAAGTAGTGCACTATAAAGGCAATAGGATGTCCTGGTCAAAAGTAGTGCACTATAAGGGAATAGGATGTCTGGTCAAAAGTAGTGACATAAAGGCAATAGATGTCCTGGTCAAAAGTAGTGCACTATAAAGCAATAGGATGTTCTGGTCAAAAGTAGTCACTATAAAGGAATAGGATGTCCTGGTCAAAGTAGGACTATAAAGGCAATAGGATCCTGGTCAAAAGTAAGTATGCATTATTAAAGGGATAGGATGTCCTGTCCAAAGAGTGCACTATACAGGGAATAGGATGTTTGGTCAAAAGTAGTGACTATAAAGGCAATAGGATGTCCTGGTCAAAAGTAGTGCACTATAAAGGCATAGGATGTTCTGGTCAAAAGTAGTGACTATAAAGGCAATAGATGTTCTGGTCAAAAGTAGTGCACTATAAAGGCAATGGATGTTCTGGTAAAAGTAGTCACTATAAAGGCATAGGATGTCTGGTCAAAAGTAGTCCACTATAAAGCAATAGGATGTCCTGGTCAAAGTAGTCACTATAAAGGCAATAGGATGTCCTGGTCAAAAGTAGTGCACTATAAAGGCAATAGGATGTTCTGGTCAAAAGTAGTGCACTATAAGGGAATAGGGTGTCCTGGTCAAAAGTAGTGCACTATAAAGGAATAGGGTGTTCCTGGTCAAAAGTAGTGCACTATAAAGGCAATAGGATGTTCTGGTCAAAAGTAGTGCACTATAAAGGGAATAGGATGTTCTGTCAAAAGTAGTGCACTATAAAACAATAGGATGTCCTGGTCAAAAGTAGTGCACTATAAAGGGAATAGGATGTTCTGGTCAAAAGTAGGGCACTATAAAGGCATAGGATGTCCTGGTCAAAAGTACGTGCACTATAAAGGCAATAGGATGTCCTGGTCAAAAGTAGTGCACTATAAAGGCAATAGGATGTCCTTGGTCAAAAGTAGTGCAACTATAAAGGCAATAGGATGTCCTGGTCAAAAGTAGTGCACTATAAAGGCAATAGGATGTCCTGGTCAAAGTAGTGCACTATAAAGCAATAGGATGTCCTGGTCAAAAGTAGTGCACTATAAAGGGAAAGGATGTTCTGGTCAAAAGTAGTGCACTATAAAGGCAATAGGATGTCCTGGTCAAAAGTAGTGCACATAAAGGCAATAGGATGTCCTGGTCAAAAGTATGCACTATAAAGGAATAGGATGTCCTGGTCAAAAGTAGTGGACTATAAAGGCAATAGGATGTCCTGGTCAAAAGTAGTGCACTATAAAGGCAATAGGATGTTCTGGTCAAAAGTAGTCACTATAAAGGCAATAGGATGTTCTGGTCAAAAGTAGTGCACTATAAAGGCAATAGTATGTTGGTCAAAAGTAGTGCACTATAAAGCAATAGGATTCTGGTCAAAAAGTATGCACTATAAAGGACTAGGATGTCCTGGTCAAAAGTAGTGCACTATAAAGCAATAGGATGTTCTGGTCAAAAGTAGTGCACTATAAGGCAATGGATTCCTGGTCAAAAGTAGTGCACTATAAAGGCAATAGATGTCCTGGTCAAAAGTAGGGCACTATAAAGGCAATAGGATGTCCTGGTCAAAAGTAGTGCACTATAAAGCATAGGATGTCCTGGTCAAAAGTAGTGCACTATAAAGGCAATAGGATGTTCTGGTCAAAAGTAGTGCACTATAAAGGCAATAGATGTTTGGTCAAAAGTAGATGCACTATAAAGGCAATAGATGTTCTGGTCAAAAGTAGTGCACTATAAAGGCAATAGGATGTTCTTGGTCAAAAGTAGTCACTATAAAGGCAATAGGATGTTCTGGTCAAAATAGTCCACTATAAAGGCAACAGGATTTCCTGGTCAAAATTAGTCCACTATAAAGGCAATAGGATGTCCTGGTCAAAAGTAGGCACTATAAAGGCAATAGGATGTCCTGGTCAAAAAGTAGTGCACTATAAAAGGCAATAGGATGTCCTGTCAAAATAGTCCACTATAAAGGCAATAGGATTTTCTGGTCAAAAGTAGTGCACTATTAAAGGCAATAGGTGTCCTGGTCAAAGTAGTGCACTATAAAGGCAATAGGATGTCTGGTCAAAAGTAGTGCACTATAAAGGAATAGGATGTCCTGGTCAAAAGTAGTGCACTATAAAGGGAATAGGATTCCTGGTCAAAAGTAGTGCACTATAAAGGCAATAGGATGTCCTGGTCAAAGTAGTGCACTATAAAGGCAATAGGGTGCCATGTTGGATAGTGTCTGATACCAGGTTATCACCAATACTCCATAGTCATGATACCAGGTTTATCACAATACTCCATACCGTCATGATACCAGGTTATCACAATACTCCATACCGTCATTGATACCAGTTTATTCACAATACTCCATACCGTCATGATACCAGGTTATCACAATACTCCATACCGTCATGATACCAGGTTTATCACAATACTCCATACCGTCATGATACCAGGTTTATCACAATACTCCCTACCGTCATGATTACCAGGTTTATCACAATACTCCATACCGTCATGATACCCAGGTTTATCACAATACTCCATACCGTCATGATACCAGGTTTAACACAATACCCATACCGTCATGATACCAGGTTTATCACAATATCCCATACCGTCATGATACCAGGTTTATCACAATACTCCCATACCGTCATGATACCAGGTTTATCACAATACCCATACCGTCATGATACCAGGTTTATCAACAATACTCCATTCGTCATGATACCAGGTTATCACCAATACTCCATACCGTCATGATACCAGTTATCACAATACTCCATACCGTCATGATACCAGGTTCATCACAATACTCCCATACCGTCATGATACCAGGTTTTTCACAATACTCCATACTGTCATGATACCACAACAAACGAAAGAAAGCCAAAGTCACAGTTGTGGTTAAAATTATCAAAAACCACAGATCACCCGACTGGACTAGGAAATCAAATGTTTAGATAATCTGCCACTTTTGTCCCCAACCAAGGAGGGCCTACAGCAGCACCTAGATCTTCTGTCCCAACCAAGGAGTGCCTACAGCAGCACCTAGATCTTCTGTCCCAACAAGGAGGCCACAGCAGCACCTAGATCTTCTGTCCCCAACCAAGGAGTGCCTACAGCAGCACCTAGATCTTCTGTCCCCAACCAAGGAGGGCCATACAGCAGCACCTAGATCTTCTGTCCCCAACCAAGGGAGGCCTACAGCACACCTAGATCTTCTGTCCCCAACCAAGGAGGGCCTACAGCAGCACCTAGATCTTCTGCACGATACTGTCAGACCTGGGCGCCCTGCCTGACAGACCTGGGCCCTGACAGACCTGGGCCCTGACAGACTGGCGACCTGGCCGGCCCTGACAGACCTGGGCCCTGACAGACCTGGCCCTGACAGACCCTGGGCCCTGACAGACCTGCTGGGCCCTGACAGACCTGGGCCCTGACAGACCTGGGGCCCTGACAGACCTGTGACCCTGACAGACCTGGGCCCTGACACGACCTGGGCCTGACAGACCTGGGCCCTGACAGACCTGGGCCCTGACAGACCTGGGCCCTGACAGACCTGGGCCCTGACAGACCTGGGCCCTGACAGACCTGGGCCCTGACAGTAAATCTCAGTAAGACAAAAATAATGGTGTTCCAAAAGAGGTAAAGTTGCCAGGACAACAAATACAAATTCCATCTAGACACCGTTGAGCACACAAAAAACTATACCTACCTCGGCCTAAACATCAGCGCCACAGGTAACTTCCACAAAGTTGTGAACCATCTGAGAGACAAGGCAAGAAGGGTCTACTATACCATCAAAAGGAAGATTAAACTCGACATCCCAAATAGGATCTGGCTAAAAATACTACATCAGTTATAGAACCCATTGCCCTTTATGGTTGTGAGGTTTGGGGTCCGCTCACCAACCAAGAATTCACAAAATGGGGCAAACACCAAATTGAGACTCTGCATGCAGAATTCTGCAAAAATATCCTCAGTGTACAACGTAACACACCAAATAATGCATGCAGAGCAGAATTAGGCCGATACCCGCTAATTATCAAGATCCAGAAAAGCGACGTTAAATTCGACAACAACCTAAAAGGAAGTGATTCCCAATCCTTCCATAACAAAGCCGTCACCTACAGAGAGATGAACCTGGAGAAGAGTCCCCTAAGCAAGCTGGTCCTGGGGCTCTGTTCACAAACAGACCCCACAGAGCCCCAGGACAGCAGCACAATTAGACCCAACCAAATCATGAGAAAACAAAAAGATAATGACTTCACACATTGGAAAGAATTAACAAAAAAACGGAGCAATCTGGAATGCTATTTGGCCCTAAACAGAGAGTACACAGTGGCAGAATACCTGACCACTGTGACTGACCCAAAGCCTTAACTATGTACAGACTCAGTGAGCATAGCCTTGCTATTGAGAAAGGCCGCCATCGGCAGACATGGCTCTCAAGAGAAGACAGGCTATGTGCACACTGCTCACAAAATGAGGTGGAAACTGAGCTGCACTTCCTAACCTCCTGCCAAATGTATGACCATATTAGAGACACATATTTCCCTCAGATTACACAGATCTATAAAGAATTCGAAAACAAATCCAATTTTGATAAACTCCCATATCTACTGGGTGAAATACCACAGTGTGCCATCACAGCAGCAAGATTTGTGACCTGTTGCCACAAGAAAAGGGCAACCAGCTAAGAAAGGGAAAGTCAGGTGTACAACTGAATGCCTTCAACTGAAATGTGTCTTCAGCATTTAACCCAACCCCTCTGAATCAGAGAGGTGTAGGGCGGCTGCCATAATCAACATCCACATCTTCTGCGGCCGGGGAACAGTGGGTTAACTGCTTTCTCAGAGGCAGAACGACAGATTTTTACCTTGTCAGCTCTGGGATTCGATCCAGCAACCTTTCAGTTACTGGCCCAACACTCTAACCACTATATAACCCATATTTATGTTTATTTATTTTCCCTTTTGTTTCTTCAACTATTCTTTTGAGTGTAATGTTTACAGTTCATTGCTGATTGTTTATTTCACTTTTGTTTATTATTTATTTCACTTTGCTTTGGAATGTAAACATGTGTTTTGCACGGCATTAAAGCCCTTTGAATTGAGAGAGACGACCAACAGAGTAAACTATGAACACGCGGCTGAGGGGCGTTTCGAAAGGAAACACACCAACTGTGTTCCAAATGGTGTCCTATTCCCTATGTAGTGCACCCTATTCCCTATGTAGTGCACCCTATTCCCTGTGTAGTGCACCCTATTCCCTATGTAGTGCACCCTATTCCCTGTGTAGTGCTCATATTCCCTGTGTAGTGCACCCTATTCCCTGTGTAGTGCACCCTATTCCCTATGTAGTGCACCCTATTCCCTGTGTAGTGCACCCTATTCCCTGTGTAGTGCACCCTATTCCCTATCTAGTGCACCCTATTTCCTGTGTAGCGCACTCTATTGCCCTGTGTAGTGTGCACCCTATTCCCTGTGTAGTGCACCCTATTCCCTATGTAGTGCCACCCCTATTCCCTGTGTTGAGTGCACCCTATTCCCTATGTAGTGCACCCTATTCCCTGTGTAGTGCACCCTTTCCCGTGTAGTGCACCCTATTCCCTGTGTAGTGCACCTATCCCTATGTAGTGCACCCTATTCCCTATGTAGTGCACCCTATTCCCTATGTAGTGCACCCTATTAACCTATGTAGTGCACCCTATTCCCTATGTAGTGCACCCTATTCCCTATGAAGTGCACCCTATTCCCTATGTAGTGCACCCTATTCCCTATGTAGTGCACCCTATTCCCTATGTAGTGTACCCTATTTCCTATGGGTCCTGGTCAAACGTAGTGCACTAAATAGGGAATAGGGTGCCATTTGGGACACAGGTGTGGATACACACAGTAGCTGGTAGATTACATTACAGGCTTGCTGACCTGCTGTGGCTAACAGGTAATGCAGTGGTTGCTAGGGTTGGGCGGTAACCAGATGTTTATATCGTCCAACCATCATTTGCTCATCCCAAGATTTTACGGTCTTACTGGCTTAGTATGCAAGGGGGCGCCAAGAGCACAAAAAACAAAACAATTGGGCGTCTATTACCAGAATGATTACAAAATGAACACAAGTACTGTAATAGCAAATTTCCATGGAGGCTGCTAGCTAATTATGCTAACGAGCGCAAATGAAAATAAACAAATCGTAAAGACAGGCAATGCAGCTCATAAAGTTATAAATATATTAGGTAGGAGCTATCAAAGGTAATTTCTGGTGAGTTTGGACATTTACAAGTGAATGTGAATGAGAGACATTTTACAAATGAACAAAGTCTTGACACATGTTTGTCTGAAGGAAGAACAGTACTGGCTCTAGAGCAGCTCTGGAGCAGCATGTGTACACGCTGTGTCTGTGTGGAGTCTGGAGTCACTAGGGCAACGGATCTGCCTGCTCTACTCGGAGAAGAGGAGGGGCCCAGAACAGAGAGGAGAAAAAAACACAAAGGAAACCAGCCAATGGCAGCTGTCCAAACGGCTTTGACTTCTCAAACGCGGCAGAAAGAAGACACCTTATAAAGCCACTTGCAAGTTAAACTTAGGAGTCGCATTAACACAGAATTATTGGTTTTTCACACAGAATAAAAACATTTAAAAAAGCATAAATATTTTGCTGCCAGATCTAAAATGCTTCTTGGAATTTTCTTGGAATCAGACATTTTTTTTTTTTGTTGCTTCAGTTACACTTCTCCACTCAGATAAGTATTTACAAACTGGCATTCTGTCTGATGTGTAGCTACTTTTCTCCCGTAAAATGAAAGACTCACTTTAAGCAAAACATTACGAAATGTAGCCGGCTACATTCATTCCATGATAAACGTTAAAAAACACGATGGCCAAAACTCACCCAGCGTTCTCAGTCTCTCAGTCTCTCTCTGTGGGACCTATGGGGTTAATTCTCAAAGGATCCACCGGAGCGATTGTGGTAAGCTAATCAGTTGTTTACACCGTTCGGAACAGTTTGTTCGAGAATCGGAACCCTAAGGGGCTTGTAGAACCCGAACCCAGAAAGAACATGAGGCCTGTTTTCCATCTCTGACGACAACAACGATACCTCCCGGTGCCCATGCCATCTCTCAGAGCCTCTATCCCAAATGGCACTACTTTTAACCACAGTCCTATGGGCTACGACACATCAAGCTGGCAGCTTTTAGTAAAGGCTTTCATGTTGCTCGTAAAAATAAAAATAAATTCTTACAGTGGCACGTCAAGTCCAATAACTGATCGGCGATTGATCAGTCGATCAAATAGAGAAAATATATATTTTTATCTTCTATCTTTTTTGTTGTTGTTTGATATAAAGAACACAGAAACAATGAGCAGGCCTTTTGTCCATACTGAAAGCATTATCATCGCTGACTTGAAAAGCTCAACCAAACCTTTACACAATAAAAAGCTGTCACAATGACATCGTGATTTCTACTCTCGTTGGTTAAATTATGCTAGACTCACATCATCTCCCGAGAGACACAGAAAGAGAGAGAGCAGAGGGGGGGGGGGGGGGGAGAAGGAGATGTGAGAGAGAGACACAGAGCGCGAGCCTCACCGAGTGACGAGAAGAGAGGGAAGGCCCGACAGAGAGACTGAGAGAGAGAGAGCTTGGAGAGCGACAGAGAGACAGAAGAGAGAGCTTGAGAAAGAAGAGGAGAGAGAGAGAGAGGGGAGGAGAGCAGAACCAGAAGAGAAAGTGAAGAGACAGGGAAGAGAGAGAGAGAGAGAAGAGAGGAGAGAGACAGAGAGAGAGAGAAGACGAGAGAGAGACGAGATAAGCGAGAGAAAGAGCGAGAGAGAGAGAGAGAGAGAGAGAGAGACAGAGAGAGAGAGAGACAGAGAGAGAGAGCATACCATCTGTCTGGTGTCTCCTCCAGGTTAACCAATCAAGGAATCATTAGAGTACACAGATACACATTGTTTTACACACTATGACTTCATCGGTTGATAGCAATTATAGGCTAGTTCCGGGACTGTACAGATTACTGAGTATCCTACAGCTCACTCCATGTTGTGAGAACTCATTTGGGTTGCGTCCCACAATGGCACCGTATTCCCTACATAGTGCACTACCCTATGTGCCCTGGTCACATTATAGGGAATAAGGTGCCATTTGGGACAAAACCTTGGAATACCATCATGGAATTCCATGCTATTGAGCTTATGTTCCCATTCCTAGACATTATATACAGTACTTCATTAGTAAGGCTAAATGTTAGCTTTCTGAGATGGATTTAGATGCAGCATGGGTAATCAGCTCCGGTGAACGAGTAGGACTAGGAGTAAGACAGAGCGAGTAGACATTTCTAGGAACACAGTCGAACACAGTCAAGCAAAAGAAAAACAAGGCCAAGAATATAAACATCTGAAATTAGATGTTTTTATCTAACATAAATAAAGTAAACAACAACAAAAAAGACTCCCACGTGAGCTAGCAACATTCTTTCAAAAACAACTCTGCTAATCCAAGTACCACTTTAACCACAACATCACTGAGCGTAGGATGGGTTAGTAACTGGAACTAAAAGTACACCGAAACACTAACTCCCCACATCTATGCTCAACCATCACTCCCACGGTACCCAGTATCATCTCATCTCATGCCATACCAACCAAACCCCGAACCAGCCCACTAACCAAAACCCTCCTGTCTGTCTGAGCTGGCGGACGATTGGGCCCTGAGACCGAATTCTTCCTTCTTCTTGAAATAAACTCGCAGTTGATAATGTACGAAGCATGAAACCCAAAAACCTGTTGGGGAAATGTTTCTATAACTGTCAATCTAGTCGTTTTTTTTATTCATCCCAGCGTGTAATAATATCCTACTCTCCTTCGTCTGTCAAAGAGATTCATGTTCAACGACACAAAATAAATACATCAATACGGACGTTTTATTACCAAGGGGGGGGGATGAAATGTCTCAAATACACAGTAAAATTGCCTCCGTGTGATTAAAGTCCATTTGAGTATGGCTTTAGTGGGGAGATTTCCACTGGACCACCATCAGACTCACACCACAATATGACGCGACTTTCATTGATGCACACACACACACTAAAGATTAACGCGTGTTAATACCATCGGTTTACATATAACACAGAGACTACGTCCCATATGGAACCCTATTCCCTACACAGTGCACTGCTTTTGTATCAAAAGTAGTGCACTATAAAGGGAATAGGGTGCCATCTGCCACTTTGAACACTTTGGCCGTACTCTGATCCCTGACCCATCACTTAGCAGTACTCTGATCACTGACCCATCACTTAGCAGTACTCTGATCCCCCTCATCACTTAGCAGTACTCTGATCCCTGACCCATCACTTAGCAGTACTCTTGATCCCTTTGACCCATCACTTAGCCAGTACTCTGATCCCCCTCAATCACTTAGCAGTACTCTGATCCCCCTCCATCACTTAGCAGTACTCTGATCCCTGACCATCACTTAGCAGTACTCTGATCCTGGACCCATCACTAGCCATACTCTGATCCCCCTCATCACTAGCAGTACTCTGATCCTGACCATCACTTAGCAGTTACTCTGATCCCTGACCCATCACTTAGCAGTACTTTCTTGATCCCCCTCATCACTTAGCAGTACTCTTGATCCCTGCCCATCACTTAGCAGTACCCTGATCCCTGACCCATCACTTAGGCAGTAGTCTCTGATCCCCTCCCCCCATGACTCCATCATTTAGCCAGTACTCTTGATCCCCTTCATCAAATTACAGGTACTCTGCATCCCCCTATCACTTAAGCAGACTCTGATTCCCCCTCATCACTTAGCAGTTACCCTGATCACCGCCCATCACTTAAGCAGATACTCTGATCCCTGACCCATCACTTAGCAGTACCCTGATCCCTGACCCCATCACTTAGCAGTACTCTGATCCCCCCTCATCACTTTAGCCAGTACTCCTGATCCCTCATCACTTAGCAGTACTCCTTATGACCCTGGCCCATCACTTTAGCAGTATTCTATTCCCTGACCCATCACTAGCAGTACTCTGATCCCTGACCCATCATTAGCAGTACTCAGATTCCCTTTCCATCACTTAGCAGTTACTCTGATCCCTGCGCCATCACGTAGCCCAGTACTCTGATCCCCTCATCCACTTAGCAGTTAACTTCTGATCCCGGCCCATTCACTAGCAGTACTCTGATCCCTGGCCCATCACTTAGGCAGTACTCTGATCCCTGCACCCATCACTTAGCAGCCTACCTCATGATCCCTGGACCGATCCACTTAGCCAGTACTCTTGGATCCGGACCCATCAACTTAGCACGTTACTCTGATCCCTGCCCCAAATCACTTTAGACAGCTCACTCTGATCCCCCTCATACTTGCATACTCCTGATCCACCGGCCATCCACTTAGCCAGTAACTCTGATCCCATGGCCCATCACTTAAGCCAGTTACTACTGATCCCCTGGACCCAAATCACTTTCCAGCAGCAGTACTCTTGATCCCTGACCCAACTCACTTAGAACAGTATTACTCTCGATCACCCGGCCCCTCAAACTTAAAGCGTACTACTGATCCCTGCGGCCCATCACTTAACGCAGTACTTCTGACCCCTGGCCATCACTTCAGCAGTACTCTGATCCCCTTGCCCATCCACGTAGCGAGTTACTCTGATCCCTGGCCCATCACTTAAGTTTCTTACTCTATGCAAGTCTCATTACACAACGCTAACCAAAACAGGTTTATTTTCCATTCGATCCTCCGTCTTCTAACCGTCCATCTCCATACAGTGTGGTCCCAATACATGGCCACCCATTCTCTTAAACAATGCATTAATTTTGCCATCAATTTCCCAATCGCGTCCAACAACGTAGTGCACTATTAAAGGGAATCACCGAGTAGCCGCTTGGCGACTGTAAACTTTTGACTGCCTACTGTCATCGTCCTTTTTCTGGAACAAGAGAAGAGAAGACAAACATGATTACGTTCATCTCCTTATTCAGACACTTTGAGAGGCAGTCTCAATTTTCATCCGAATTAAGTTATTCTTTAACTCGAACCAATCTGCGACACTAAAGAATGCCGTCTCCAGGTTTTTTTTCTGTTAGCCGCCTCTACTGATGTCTTTAATGACCTGGGGTGTCTTTGAAGTTCCGAGGTAGTCTTCAAGATTCAAGATCCTTCAAGAAGGAGGAGGTTAACTAGCCAGACTACAGGACTAAAACTCTGCAGGCTGGAAGAAAAGGAAGTTAAACTAGCCAGACTACAGGACTAAACTCTGCAGGCTGAAAGAGGAATGGTTAACTAGCCAGGACTTACAGGAACTTAAACTCTTTGCAGGCTGAAAGGAAGGTTAACTAGCCAGCACTACAGGACCTTAAAACTCTGCAGGCGAAAAAGGAAGTTAACTAGCCAGACTACAGGACCTAACTCTGCAGGCTGAAAGAAGGAAGTTAACTAGCCAGACTACAGGACTAAAACTCTGCAGGCTGAAAGGAGGTTAACTAGCCAGACTACGGACTAAACTCTGCAGGCTGGAAAGGAGGTTAACTAGCCGACTACAGGACTCAAACTCTGCAGGCTGGAAGGAGGTTAACAAGCCAGACTACAGGGGACTAAACTCTGCAGGCTGGAAGGAGGTTAAACTAGCCAGACTACAGGACTAAACCTCTGCAGGCTGAAAGAAGGGAATGTTGACAAAGCATTTTGAGGACAGCGTATTGATGTGAAAAACTTTCAGTGCGGTGCTTTGGTGATTTTTCACTGGCATTACTGTCATTAAGATCCCTACTATGTATTTGAAAACCGCCCAACATATAAATAATAAAAATCGTGCACTAATCATTAGTAGCACCACGGGCCACGTTTTGATATGCATTTTTCTGTGAATACAACTTTGTACCATATTCGCCACATGAATTTCTACGTTGAAATCCTACAACACAGTACCAATTGTCAGGTTGGCAATTAGGCCTGTAACTCTTAGTTGGCATTGAAAAACAGTGATGGACAATTAATGACTAACAAGATGATAGTAAATCACAAAGAGCCATTCATCGGTGGTTGGTGGAGGGAGAAAGCACATTTTATGTTTCTGAACAACGCCAAGCTTTCTTTAGCCTCCTCCAATCACTCACACAGACATCCAAACAGAGAGGATGGTTTCTAAGGAGAGAATTATAGGGAGGGAGGGAGGATGAGAGAGGGTGGAGGGAGAGATTGGGAGGGAGGAATGTAGAGGCGGAGAGATGGGAGGGAGAGATGGAGGCGAGAGAAGGTAGAGGAAGAGATGGATGGGAGGGAATGTAGAGGGAGAGACATGGAGGGAGAGAAGGTAGAGGAGAGATGGAGGAGAGATTGGAGGGAGAGATGGAGGGAGGGATGTAGAGGGAGATATTGGAAGGGAGAGGAGGTAGAGGGAGACAATGTAGAGGGAGAGATGGAGGGAGAGAAGGTAGAGGGAGATATGAAGGGACAGATGGAGGGAGACAACGTAGAGGGAGAGATGGAGGGAGAGATGGAGAGAGGGTAGAGGAAGAGATGGAGGGAGAGACGGAGGGAGGGAAGGTAGAGCTGTGTTTTTCACATTAAGTCTCTCCGGTGAAGTTTGGTGAGGCTCATGGCTTCCCTCTGGCTGTGGCCCAAATGGAACCCTGGTCAAAGACAGAGGAGCATTCCACAACAAGCAAAGCGTCAATACAGTGTTAGGTATGCGTAACTGGCTGTAAGGGAGTCAGGCGCAGAAGAGCAGAATTTAGGTAGCAAACGGAGCCTTTTATTTAGGCGAACAAAAACACACGGCACTAAGAACGCTAAACACAATACGGGTAACATAACCCAGCGCAACCAGTCTAACGTGCGCATACACAAAACAATAAACCATTTCACACACAGACATGGGGGAAACAGAGGGTTAAATACACGACAAGTAATGAGGGAAATGTAAACCAGGTGTGTGGGAAAACAAGACAAAACAAATGGAAAATGAAAGGTGGATCGGCGATGGCTAGAAGACCGATGACGTCGACCGCCGAACGAACAAGGAATGGAACCGACTTCAGCGGAAGTCGTGACACACAAGATTAAGATTGAATCCTACTACACCGGCTCTGACACTAGTCAGATGTGAAAACTATTACGGACTACAAAAGGGAAACCCAGGCGCGATCTGCCCAGTGACATGAGCCTACCAGACGAGCTAAATGCCTTTTATGTTCGCTTCGAGGCAAGCAACACCAAAGCATGCACGAGAGAACCAGCTGTTCRGGATGACTGTGTGCTAACGCTCTCGTAGCCGATGTGAGCAAGACATTCACAAAGCCGCGGGGCCAGACGGATTACCAGGAGGTGTACTCAAAGCATGCGCGGACCAACTGTCAAGTGTCTTCACTGACATTTTCAACCTCTCCCTGACCGAGTCTGTAATACCTACATGTTTCAAGCAGACCACCATATTCCCTGTGCCCAAGGAAGCGAAGGTAACCTGCCTAAATGATTACCGCCCCGTAGCACTCACGTCTATAGCAATGAAGTGCTTTGAAAGGCTGGTCATGGCTCACATCAACAGCATCTCCCCGGATACCTTAGACCCACTCCAATTCGCATACCGCCCCAACAGATCCACAGATAATGCAATCTCAATCGCACTCCACACTGGAGTGTGATATGTGAGAATGCTGTTCATTGACTACAGTTCAGCATTCAACACCATAGTGACCACGAAGCTTATCAATAAGCTAACTACCCTGGGATTAAACACCTCCCTCAGCAACTGGATCCTGGAATTCCTGCCATCCAGGACCTATATAATAGGCGGTGTCGGAGGAAAACCCATAAAACTGTCAGAGACTTCAGTCACCCAAGTCATAGACTGTTTTCTCTGCTACCGCAGGGCAAGTGGTACTGGAGCGCCAAGTCTGGGACCAAAAGGCTCCTGAACAGCTTTTACTCCCAAATAATAATGTTTCAACTGTATTTACCTAGCCTATATTTGATCATATGACTTTGGCTGCATATATTTAAATTAAATAATTAACTTTGCATACCTTAATACTTATTGGTAATTACTTGCAATTTGATTCAACCACCGTCCTCTTGGTTAATCTAGAATGGCAGTTGGTTTTTGAATGGTAAGGGCAGTTACATTTTGAATCAGAATCAGAAGGGCAGTTACATTTTGAATCAGAAGGGCAGTTACATTTTGAATCAGAAGGTCAGTTACATTTTGCAACAACAAATTGGAATTTGTGACATATTTTTATTTTATTTATTTTATTAAACCTTTATTTAACTTTATTTAACATATATAAGATTTACATATAAAGTAGAGGGAAACAAAGGGGTATTGAGTGCTGAGAGCTAACAGGCTAGTAAATGTTATTATTTTAGGTATTTACAGGGAGATGTATACAAGAGGAGATGACAGTCTGCACCAGGCTAGTAAATGTTATTCAGCCTCCACTGACAGACTCCACTGATAAGTACCAGGCTATCTCATGATCTTACACACACACTGCACACACACACACACACACACAACACACACACACCACACACACACACCACCACACACACACACAACACACCACACACACACACAACACACACACACACACACAACACACACACACACACACAACACACACAACACACACACATAGAGCAAGAGACAGAGAGACACACACACACACCCTCAGGGCACAGTCCTCCTCACTGAAGCCTAGTCTTCTTGTGGTTTCCTTGAGTTTAGTGTTTCAATAATACGTTTCACTTATGAATTTGGTTTAATTAAAGAGCTATATTTGTTTAGCAGTTCATGTTTTAGTTCTGTGTAATTAATGATTGGTCTCTGTAAAGTTATTGCAAATGGTTGAAATAAAAAAAAAAGTAAATGGATGTACCACGTATAAATGCAAGAGAAATGTCACCATAGTAGTACGATATGTGCAGTGAAAATGTGTTGTTTACAGGGTCAGCCATAGTAGTACGGCACCACAGGAGCAAATTAGGATTACTTGGCCTTGCTCAAGGGAACATTGTCAAATTTTACAACGACAGTTTTCAGTCTAATTTGTAAAGACATAAACACATCTAAAGAAAGCCTTGAATAAGATAACTAGTACTAATATAGTATGGTGATACACATCTAAAACACACAACTGAGAGGATTCACTAACACATTGTCTCTTATCACACGTCACCACTCACACATTGTCTCTGTTAACACACGGTCCCACCACTAACACATTGTCTCTTTTAACACACGGCCCACCAACTAACACATTGTCTCTGTTATCACACGGCCCACCACATGTCTCTGTTAACACACGGCACCCACACTAACACATTGTCTCTGTTAACACACGGTCCCACCACTAACACATTGTCTCTGTTAACACACGGCCCACCACTAACCACATTGTCTCTGTAATACCGCCCACTAACAATGTTCTCTCTTAACACACGTCACACTACACATTGTCTCTGTTAACACACGGCCCACCACTAACACTTGTCCTGTATCACACGTCCACCACATTGCTCTGTTAACACACGGCACCTACTACACATTGTCTCTGTTAACACACGGTCCCACTAACACATTTTCTCTGTTAACACACGGTCCACCACTAACACATTGTCTCTGTTATCACACGGCCACCACTAACACATTGTCTCTGTTAACCACACGCCACCACTAACACATTGTCTCTGTTAACACACGGTCACCCACTAACACATTGTCTCTGTTAACACACGCCACCACTAACACATTGTCTCGTTAACACACGGTCCACCACTAACACATTGTCTCTGTTAACACACGGTCCACCACTAACACATTGTCTCTGTTAACACGGTCCACCACTAACACATTGTCTCTGTTAACACACGGTCACCACTAACACATTGTCTCTGTTAACACCGGTCCACCACTAACACATTGTCTCTGTATCACACGCCCACCATAACACATTGTCTCTGTTAACACACGGTCACCACTAACACTTGTCTCTGTTAAACACAAACGGCCACCACTAACACATATGTCTCTGTTACACACGGCCCACCACTAACACATTGTCTCTGTTAATCACACGGTCCACCACTAACACAATTGTCTCTGTTAACAACCGGCCACACTAACACATTGTCTCTGTTAAACACGTCCACCACTAACACATTGTCTCTTTATCACACGGCCCACCACTAACACATTGTCTCTGTTAACACACGCGACAACACATTGTCTCTGTATCAACCCCACCACTAACACATTGTCTCTGTTAACACACGCCACCACTAACACATTGTCTCTGTTAACACACGGCCCACCACTAACACATTGTCTCTGTTAACACAGACGTCCACCACTAACACATTGTCTCTGTTAACACACGCCCCCACTAACACATTGTCTCTGTTAACACACGCGTCCACACTAACACATTGTCTCTGTTACACACGGCCCACCGACTAACACATTGTCTCTGTTATCACACGTCCACCACTAACACATTGCTCTGTTAACACACGGTCCACCACTAACACATTGTCTCTGTTAACACACGGTCCAACCTAACATTGTCTCTGTTAACACACGGTCCACACAACAACATCTGGTCTCTGTTTATCACACGGGCCCACCACATGTCTCTGTTACACACGGCACACATCTTGTCTCTGTTAACACACGGCCCACCACATTGTCCTGTACACACGCCCACCACATTGTCTCTGTAACACACGAAGTCCACCACTAACACACATTGTCTCTGTTAAACACACGGCCACCACTAACACATTGTCTCTGTTACACACGGCACCACAATTGTCTTGTTTCACACGGCACCACAACACATTGTCTCTTTAACAACGTCCACACTAACACATTGCCTGTTATCACACGGCCACCACTAACACATTGTCTCTGTTATCACACGGCACCACTACATCTGTTCTGTTACACACCGGCCCACACCATTCGTCTCTTAACACACACCACTAACACATGTCTCTGTTACACACGCCCACACTTAAACACATTGTCTCTGTTATCACACGGTCCACCACTAAACATTCTCTGTTATCACACGGCCACCACTAACAATTCTCTGTTAACACACGCGTCCACCACTAACACATTGTCTCTGTTCAACACGGCCAACCCACTAACACATGTCTCTGTTATACACGCCACCACTAACACATTGTCTCTGTTAAACACACGGTCCACCACTAACACATTGTCTCTGTTCACACGGCCCCACTAACAATGTTCTGTTACACACAGCGCACACTAACACATTGTCTCTGTTACACACGGCAACTACCATTGTCTCTGTTTACAACGTCCACCACTACACAATTGTCTCTGTTATCACACGTCCACCACTAACACATTGTCTCTGTTAACACCACGGTCCACCACTAACACATTGTCTCTGTTAACACACGGTCACCACTAACCACATTTGTCTCTGTTAACACACGGCCCACCACTAAACACATTGTCTCGTTAACACACGGTCCACCACATTGTCTCTGTTAACACAGTCACCACTAACATGTCGTAACACACGGCCCACCACTAACACATTGTCTCTATTATCACACGGTCATCACCACTAACACATTGTCTCTGTTATCACACGGACCCCACTAACAATTGTCTCTTTAACACGGTCCACCACTAACACATTGTCTCTGTAATCACACGCTCACCACTAACACATTGTCTCTGTTAACACACGGCCACCACTAACACATTGTCTCTGTTAATCACACGATCACCACACTTGTCTCTTACAACACACGGCCACCACTAACACCATTGTCTCTGTTACACACGTCCACCACTAACACATTGTCTCTGTTAACACACGCCACACTAACACAATTGTCTCTTATCACACGACAGTCCCACCACTAACACATTGTCCTTTAACACACGTCACCACCTAACACATTGTCTCTGTTAACACACGGTCCACCACTAACACATTTGTCACTGTTCACACGGCCCACCACTAAACACATTGTTCTTGTTAACACACGTCCACCACTAAACACATTGTCTCTGTTAAACACGGTCCACCACTAAACACTTCGTCTTGTTAACACACGTCCACCACTAAACACTTTACTCTGTATATCAACACGGCACCGATAACACATTGTCTGTAACACCACCCACACTAACACATTGTCTCTTTCACACGTCACAACTAAACAATTGTCTCTGTAACACACGGTCCACCACTAACACATTGTCTCTGTTATCACACGGTTCCACCCACTAACCACATTGTCTCTGTTATCACACGGCCCACACTAAACATATTCGTCTGTTAACACACGCCCACCACTAACACAATTCTCTGTTTTAACACAACGCCACCACTAACACATTGTCTCTGAACACACGTTCCACCACTAACACATTGTCTCTGTTATTTCACACGCCCACCACTAACACATTGTCTCTGTTAACACACGGCCATCCACTAACACATTGTCTCTGTTAATCACACGTCCACCACTAAACATTGTCTCTGTTAACACACGGCCACCACTAACACATTGTCTCCTTGTTACACACGGTCCACACTCAACACATTGTCTCTTTAACACACGGTCACCACTAACACATTGTCTCTGTAATTCACACGGCCACCACTAACACATTTCTCTGTTAACACACGGCCACCACTAACACATTGTCTCTGTTAACACACGTCCAGACACTAACACATTGTCTCTGTTAACACACGGCCCACCACTAACACACATTGTCTCGTTAACACACCGCCCACCACTAACACATTGTCTCTTTGATTCACACGGCCCACCACTAACACATTGTCTCTGTTAAACACACGCCCAGACACTAAACACATTGTCTCTGTTAACACACGGCCCACCACTAACACATTGTCTCTGTTAACACACGGCCCATCACTAACACATTGTCACTCTGTTATTAACCAAGGCAGACTATAGTTACATGAGAACTACATTAACATGTAATGGAGAATCACTATTTCCTGATTCATAGATTGTGTAAGGGATACAGACACCATTTCCAATTGAAAGTTAATAAAACCGATTTGATTCATGTTCTGTCTCAATCGACATCATTCATAAAGGCTGTTTTTTTTTCTTCAGCTGCCATGGTAAAACGTGGCACATTTAGGGAATAGAGTGCTATTTGGCCCACAGCCATTGAAAATATTTGAAGATTTGATAGCTGGCTCTATGTCCGTAGGTGATGTCCTTGGCTGTGGAAGAACCTAGTTGTCCTAAAAGACTTTACTCATAAATGTACTCGTGTCAATCAACACATTATGCACTACATCTCATTAATTAAAACCCAGACTGATTTGTTTTGACACCTGCACAGTGAAGTCAACAATAAAAAGGGGGTAAAAGTCTCCTCATACCCCTATCCGMTTCAGCCCCCTGTACATACAGTCTGAGTCTAGGTGACTTTCAGATCTTCCAAGATTCTCTTGTTAATATATTAAAACATAAACTGGCAGTTGGAAGTAAAAGGAGAATTTTAAATGTAACTGACAAGTTCCTAAAATGGATGCTGTGAAAAACATCTTACATTTGGATGATGACCAATGTGTAACAGTCTCCTTTAGTGTAACGGGACCGAGAGACTGAAAAACAGCTTCTATCTCAACGTCATCAGACTGCTAAACAGCCATCACTAATTCAGAGAGGCTGCTGCCTACATTGAGACCCAATCACTGGCCACTTTAATAAATGGATCACTAGTCACTTTATACAATGCCACTCTAAATAACGCCACTTTAATAATGTTTACATTTCTTACATTACTCACATCACATGTATGTACTGTATTTTATACCATCTATTGCATCTTGCCTATGCTGCTCGGCCATCGCTCATCTATATACTTATATGTACATATTCTCATTCACTCCTTTAGATTTGTGTGTATTAGGTAGTTGTTGGGGAATTGTTAGATATTACCGCACTGTCGGAACTAGAAGCACAAGCATTTCGCTACACTCGCATTAACATCTGCTAACCATGTGTATGTGACAAATAAAAATTGATTTGATGATTTGCCTTGAATGGTTTTACCGTCACACACACCGAGAATCCGTCACACTCCTTACAGACCTCCGGTTCCTCTCAAACACACCGTCACACTCCTACAGCCTCCGGTTTCCTCTCAAAACAGCACCGTCACACTCCTACAGCCTCCGGTTTCCTCTCACACACACCCGTCACACTCCTTCAGCCTCCGGTTTCCTCTCAACACAACCCGTCACACTCCTACAGCCTCCGGTTTCCTTATAACACACACCACTCGTCACACTCCTACAGCCTCCGGTTTCCTCTCACACACACCGTCACACTCCTACAGCCTCCGGTTTCCTCTCACACACACCGTCACACTCCTACAGCCTCCGGTTTCCTCTCACACACACCGTCACACTCCTACAGCCCTCCGGTTTCCTCTCCGGGCTCAAGGGTGCCTGCAATGTAAATACCAGCAGGACTGTTGCACCAGCTCTCCTAACACACTGTGATTTATTCCATTTCACAAGTCTAATAAACAAACACCAGACACCATCACTGCTGACCTTCCACAGACAACCACTGCCAAACATCCCCAACATACACACACACACACACAACAATCACACACCTGTCCTGTATAACAAACAAGACGTGGGAGTGATCTCCCTCTTAGACCAGTACACACAAATGGATTATCATCATTATACCGGCTACTCTGGCATTATCATTCATTATACCTGCTTCTCTGGCATTATCATTCATTATACCTGCTTCTCTGGCATTATCATTCACTATACTGGCTTCTCTGGCATTATCATTCATTATACTGCTTCTCTGGCATTATCATTCACTACTGGCTTCTCTGGCATTATCATTCATTATACTGGTTCTCTGGCATTATCATTCATTATACTGGCTTTCTCTGGCATTATCATTCATATATACTGCTTCTCTGGCATTATCATTCATTATACTGGCTTCTCTGGCATTATCATTCATTATACGGCTTCCTCTGGCAATTATCATTCATTATACTGGCTTCTCTGGCATTATCATTCATTATACTGGCTTCTCTGGCATTATCATTCATTATACCTGCTTCTCTGGCATTATCATTCATTATACTGCTTCTCTGGCATTATCATTCATTATACTGGCTTCTCTGGCATTATCATTCATTATACCTGCTTCTCTGGCATTATCATTCATTATACCTGCTTCTCTGGCATTATCATTCATATACTTGGCTTCTCTGGCATTATCATTCATATACTGGCTTTTTCTCTTCTCGCATTATCATTCATTATACCTGCTTCTCTGGCATTATCATTCATTATACTGGCTTTCTCTGGCATTATCATTCATTATACCTGCTTCTCTGGCATTATCATTCATTATACTGGCTTCTCTGGCATTATCATTCATTATACTGGCTTCTCTGGCATTATCATTCATTATACCTGCTTCTCTGGCATTATCATTCATTATATGGCTTCTCTGGCATTATCATTCCATTATATACTGCTTCTCTGGATTATCATTCATTATACTGCTTGCATTATCTTCATTATCTGCTTTCTGGCATTATCATTCATTATACTGGCTTCTCTGGCATTATCATTCATTATACTGCTTCTCTGGCATTATCATTCATTATACTGGCTTCTCTGGCATTATCATTCATTATAACTGGCTTCTCTGGCATTATCATTCATTATACGGCTTCTCTGGCATTATCATTCATTATACTGGCTTCTCTGGCATTATCATTCATTATACTGGCTTCTCTGGCATTATCATTCATTATACCGGCTTCTCTGGCATTATCATTCATTATCCTCATACACATCTAACTTTATTTTCTTCCACCACCCTCCTCTCTTCTCCCTCCTCCCTCCACTCCTCTCCCCCTCCACTCCTCCTTCCTCACGCTCCCTCCCTCCTGCCTCCCTTGCATTTATGGCCAGCAGGTCCTTCCATCTGTTGGCCAGCTGGTGAAGGGGGATGAAGGGAGGGAGGGATGAGGGGAGCCTCTCCTCCACTCAGAGGTCTAACTGTCTCTCCCTCTTGTGTTCCCTCTCTCTCTCCTATGTAGGGGGGCTCAATAGGAACTAACGCTGGGCTGCTGGGTTCAATAACTCACCACCATGTCATATTTAGGGGAAAGCAGAGTACTGACGCTGGGCTGCTGGGTTCAACTTGGAGTATTGCGTTATTCCGGAACCACGCTGTTCTCAGGACAGACCTGCCGGTTTTACTAGCAGAAGTGGCTTTTCGTGTCAGGTTAGGAGAATTTACACAGCTGGTTTGGAGAATCAATGTGGCGGGTTAGGTGAATTAGGTTAAGGTTAGGAAAAGGGTTAGGTTTAGCAAAAATATTAAAATTGTCCCCCGACACAACTCGAACATATCTAGCTTCAACCTGTCCTGAGAACAACCTACAGCCTAGTGTGAACAGCCCAGTGAGAACAGCCTCGTGAGAACAGCCCAGTGAGAACAGCCCAGTGAGAACAGCCTGCGTGAGAACAGCCTAGTGAGAACAGCCTCGTGAGAACAGCCCAGTGAGAACAGCCTCGTGAGAACAGCCCAGTGAGAACAGCCTCGGAGAACAGCCTCGTGAGAACAGCCTCGTGAGAACAGCCTTGTGAGAAACAGCCTCGTGAGAACAGCCTTGTGAGAACAGCCTCGTGAGAACAGCCTCGTGAGAACAGCCCAGTGAGAACAGCCTCGCGAGAAACAGCCTAGTGAGAACAGCCTAGTGAGAACAACCTACAGCCTAGTGTGAACAGCCTCGTGAGAACAGCCTTGTGAGAACAGCCCAGTGAGAACAGCCCAGTGAGAACAGCCTTGTGAGAACAGCCTCGTGAGAACAGCCCAGTGAGAGCAGCCTAGTGAGAACAGCCTAGTGAGAACAACCTACAGCCTAGTGTGAACAGCCTAGTGAGAACAGCCTCGTGAGAACAGCCCAGTGAGAACAGCCTCGTGAGAACAGCCTAGTGAGAACAGCCTAGTGAGAACAACCTACAGCCTTGTGAGAACAGCCCAGTGAGAACAGCCCAGTGAAAACAGCCTAGTGAGACAACCTACAGCCTTGTGAGAACAGCCCAGTGAAGACAGCCCAGTGAGAACAGCTCCGTGGGAAAGCCTAGTGAGAACATCCTACGTTTACACTAATGCCATTCTCTGCATTCAACTCCACCACGATGAGGTCATATTAAGGGTCAGAGACAAAACAGAGTATACAGTATTATACGTTGGTCATAGGTCCTCCCAAGCTGCAGTTGGACATGTTGACAGGTGTAAAGCAACCTGGGGTGAAGGGTCATGGTGGGTTACCGGTGGACAACAGGTTTGATGGGAATCCCTCAGCGTGTTTGGTCACGCAGTAGAACCACGGTGACTAAAATACTAGAACAAACTGAAGTATGTGAAAACTCCAAAATACTAAAATAATGATTTTAAAGAAGAGAATCAGATCTCAGGGAATTAGACCCAAAGTTCTCAATTGGTACAAATATATAGACCACTGTACACACTACAATTACTTAGGTTTAAAAATAAGCCAACTGGACACCTTAATGATGCAGTGAATGAACTGAGAGAGAAAGCACGCAGGGCATTCTACGCATTAAAAAAAGCTATATCAAATTGAAATACTTTAAAACTAATTGAATATGTAATTGAACCAATTGCACTTTATGGCAGCGAGGTGTGGGGTCCACTTGCAAAACAAGTTTTAATCAAATGGGACAAACACCCCATTGAACCCTGCATGCAGAGTTACTGTAAAGATTCTTCCTACATGTCAGAGGAAAACTACAAACAATGCATGCAGGGGCAGAATTAGGCAAATATCCCATACATAATAAAAACTAAAAAAGAGGCAATTAAGTTTTGGAAACATCTAAAATACAGTGAACGCCCTCTCATAATCATACCAAAGCCCTGCAATGCCAGAAAGCTGAGCAAAGAAAAGAGTCCCTCATCCAGCCTGGTCCTGGGGCTGAGTTCACAAACCTGTTCTAGCTA
>NW_019944644.1:31772-49442 GCF_002910315.2 Salvelinus sp. IW2-2015
GTCAACCAACACACGTCACGCACACACGTCACGCACACACGTCACACACACACGTCACACCACCACAAGTCACACAGCACTACGACACACGTCACGCACACACCGTCACGACCACACGTCAACACACACCCGTCAACACACACACCGTCACACACACACCGTCACACACACACACCGTACACACACACCCGTCACACACACCGTCACGCACCACACCGTCACAATCACACACACCGTCACGCACACACCGTCCACACACACACACGTCCACACACACACACCGTCACACACACACCGTCACACCACACACACCGTCACACAACACACCGTCACACACACACACCGTCACGCACACACGTCCACACACACACACCGTCACACACACACCGTCACACACACCCACATCACACACACACCGTCACACAACACGTCACACACACGTCACACACACACACGTCCACACACACCCACACACACACAACCGTCACACACACACACCGTCACAACACACACCGTCACACACACACGTCACGCACACCACCGTCACAAACACACCGTCACACACACACCCGTCACACACACACTGTCACACACACACCGTCACGCATACGCACACACCCTCTCAAACACACGTCGACACTCTACAGCCTCCGGTTTCCCTCTCAAACACACCGTCACACTCCTACAGCCTCCGGTTTCCTCTCACACACACCGTCACACTCCTACAGCCTCCGGTTTCCTCTCAAACACACCGTCACACTCCTACAGCCTCCGGTTTCCTCTCACACACACCGTCACACTCCTTCAGCCTCCGGTTTCCTCTCAAACACACCCGTCACACTCCTACAGCCTCCGGTTTCCTCTCAAACACACCGTCACACTCCTACAGCCTCCGGTTTCCTCTCACACACACGTCACACTCCTTCAGCCTCCGGTTTCCTCTCAAACACACCGTCACACTCTACAGCCTCGGTTCCTCTTACACACACCGTCACACTCCTACAGCCTCCGGTTTCCTCTCACACACACCGTCCACTCCTACAGCTCCGGTTTCCTCTCACACACACCGTCACACTCCTACAGCCTCCGGTTTCCTCTCAACACACACCGTCACTCCTACAGCCTCCGGTTTCCTCTCGGCTCAGGGTGCCTGCAATGTAAATACCAGCGGACTGTTGCACCAGCTCTCCTAACACACTGTGATTTATTCCATTTCACAAGTCTAATAACAAACACAGACACCATCACTGCTGACCTTCCACAGACAACCACTGCCAAACATCCCCCAACACATACACACACACACACACAATCACACACCTGTCCTGTATAACAAACAAGACGTGGGAGTGATCTCCCTCTTTAGACCAGTCACACACAAATGGATTATCGATCATTATCCGGCTACTCTGGCATTATCATTCATTATACCTGCTTCTCTGGCATTATCATTCATTATCCTGCTTCTCTGGCATTATATTACTATACTGCTTCTCTGGCATTATCATTCATTATCTGTTCTCTGGCATTATCATTCACTATACTGGCTTTCTGGCATATCTATATACTGTTCGGCATTATCATTCATTATACTGGCTTCTCTGGCATTATCATTCATATACTGCTTCTCTGGCTTATCATTCATTATACTGGCTTCTCTGCATTTCATCATTATACGGCTTCTCTGGCATTATCATTCATATACTGGCTTCTCTGGCATTATCATTCATTATACTGGCTTCTCTGGCATTATCATTCATTATACTGCTTCTCTGGCATTATCATTCTTATACCTGCTTCTCTGGCATTATCATTCATTATACTGGCTTCTCTGGCATTATCATTCATTATACCTGCTTCTCTGGCATTATCATTCATTATACCTGCTTCTCTGGCATTATCATTCATTATACTGGCTTCTCTGGCATTATCATTCACTATACTGGCTTCTCTGGCATATCATTCATTATACCTGCTTCTCTGGCATTATCATTATTATACTGGCTTCTCTGGCATTATCATTCATTATACCTGCTTCTCTGGCATTTACATTCATTATACTGGCTTCTCTGGCATTATCATTCATTATACTGGCTTCTCTGGGCATTATCATTCATTATACCTGCTTCTCTGGCATTATCATTCATTATACTGGCTTCTCTGGCATTATCATTCATTATACTGGCTTCTCTGGCATTATCATTCATTATACTGGCTTCTCTGGCATTTCATTCATTATACCTGCTTCTCTGGCATTATCATTCATTATACTGGCTTCTTCTGGCATTATCATTCATTATACCTGCTTCTCTGGCATTATCATTCATTATACTGGCTTCTCTGGCATTATCATTCATTATACTGGCTTCTCTGGATTTCATTCATTATCTCTGCTTCTGATTATCATCATTATACTGGCTTCTCGGCATTATCATTCATTATACTGGGCTTCTCTGGCATTATCATTCATTATACCGGCTTCTCTGGCATTATCATTCATTATACCGGCTTCTCTGGCATTATCATTCATTACCTCAAACACTTTATTTTTTCCACCACCCTCCTCTCTTCCTCCCTCCCTCCACTCCTCTCCCTACTCCTCCCTTCTCCACGCCTCCTCCCCTCCTGCCTCCCTTGCATTTATGGCCAGCAGGTCTTTCCATCTGTTGGCCAGCTGGTGAAGGGGGATGAAGGGAGGGAGGGATGAGGGGAGCCTCTCCTCCACTCAGAGGTCTAACTGTCTCTCCCTCTTGTGTTCCCTCTCTCTCTCCTATGTAGAGGGGCTCAATAGGAACTAACGCTGGGCTGCTGGGTTCAACTCAACTCACCACCATGTCATATTTAGGGGAAAGCAGAGTACTGACGCTGGGCTGCTGGGTTCAACTTGGAGTATTGCGTTATTCCGGAACCACGCTGTTCTCAGGACAGACCTGCCGGTTTTGACTAGCGAAGTGGCTTTTCGTGTCAGGTTAGGAGAATTTACACAGCTGGTTTGGAGAATCAATGTGGGGGTTAGGTGAATTAGGTTAAGGTTAGGAAAAGGGTTAGGTTTAGCAAAAATATTAAAATTGTCCCCGACACAACTCGAACATATCTAGCTTCAACCTGTCCTGAGAACAACCTACAGCCTAGTGTGAACAGCCCAGTGAGAACAGCCTCGTGAGAAACAGCCAGTGAGAACAGCCAGTGAGAAACAGCCTCGTGAGAACAGCCTAGTGAGAACAGCCTCGTGAGAACAGCCCAGTGAGACAGCCTCGTGAGAACAGCCCGTGAGAACAGCCTCGTGAGAACAGCCTCGTGAGAACAGCCTCGTGAGAACAGCCTTGTGAGAACAGCCTCGTGAGAACAGCCTTGTGAGAACAGCCTCGTGAGAACAGCCTCGTGAGAACAGCCATGGAGAACAGCCTCGCGAGACAGCCTAGTGAGACAGCCTAGTGAGACAACCTACAGCCTAGTGTGAACAGCCTCGTGAGAACAGCCCTTGTGAGAACAGCCCAGTGAGAACAGCCCAGTGAGAACAGCCTTGTGAGAACAGCCTCGTGAGAGCCCAGTGGAGACAGCCTAGTGAGAACAGCCTAGTGAGAACAACCTACAGCCTAGTGTGAAAGCCTAGTGAGAACAGCCTCGTGAGAACAGCCCAGTGAGAAACAGCCTCGTGAGAACAGCCTAGTGAGAACAGCCTAGTGAGAACAACCTTACCAGCCTTGTGAGAACAGCCCAGTGGAGAACAGCCCAGTGAAAACACGCTAGTGAGACAACCTACAGCCTTGTGGAGACAGCCCAGTTCTACTAACACACTGAAGCCTCAGGACCAGAACATCCAATCAATCAGAATAAACCAAATTACAACACTGTCAAAACAAAACTGTATTGCTTATTGGGAAACACAAGCACAAACACAAAGCAAAATGCAGTGCTATCTGGCCCTAAATCGACAGTACACTGTGGCTAAATATTTGACCATGGTTACTGATCAAAACCTTAGTAAAACCTTGACAAAGTACAGGCTCAGTGAGCACAGCCTTGCCATTGAGAAGGGTAGACACAGGAAAACCTGGCTCCCTGTAGAGGAAAGGCTGTGCAACCACTGCACAACAGCAGAACCTGAGACGGAGCTGCATTTCCTGACAAAATGTAAAAAGTATAAAACAATTAGAGAGTGTCATTTCCCCAAATTTGAAACCCTTATTCAAGGTTTCAAAGACCTCTCTGATGAGGATAGGCTACCCGTCCTGTTGGTGGAGGACGCAGAGAGCTGTGGGTTGGCAGCGCACTACATTGCTGCCTGCTATAAGTTGAGGGGCAGTGTCTGACAGACCAATCAACCTGCACATGTCCTCTACTGTATGCTTATTGTTATTGTAGAATGTATGGTTATTTTGACCCTTGGTTGTTGTTGTTACTGTTGTCCCGTTGTCAATTTTGATTCTCATTTTTATTTTTATATTGTAAATATCCAAAATAAGCTTTGGCAATATGTACATTGTTACGTCATGCCAATAAAGCAAATTGAATTGAGAATTGAGAAAAAGGGGTTGGTTAGTACTTCTACGCCACTGCAGAAAAAGGTTAAGGTTAACCCTTTGGGACATTGCTCATCTTCAAATATAACAATATGTAAGTTAACAGTTTACTGAAAGCACAATATTTTAAAGTGTTTTATTGGCTTTAAGCATATTCATTCATATCACCTTGTAGATACAATCGTCATGTAATGTTTGTGTCTGAGGAATGCCATCGGGGAGGAAGATTCATCTGATATGGACGACTCGTGTGATAAATCTCTCCTGTGGTGCTCGACATGGTGTCGAATACATTCATGTACACATCTTTGATTGCAGACATGAAAGCACATTCCAGCTCAGTTAGGTTGTGACGTCCATATATTTTAGTTGACAGGGGAGGCAGCTAGCGGCGTGGTGGTCTCCTCAGACAGAGAGAGGGGGGAGAGAGATAGGGGAAAGGTGAGGGACAGAAGGCGGAAAGGTGAGAGAGAGAGGGAAAGGTGAGAGAGAGAGGGGAAAGGTGAGGGAGAGAGGGGGGGAAAGGAGAGGAGGGGGCAAAGGTGAGTGAGAGGGGGGAAAGGTGAGTGAGAGAGAGGGGGGGAAGGAGAGAGAGGGGCAAAGGTGAGAGAGAGAGAGGGGAAAGGTGAGGGAGAGAGGGGGGAAAGGAGAGAGAGAGGCAGAGAGCGGTCAGACACCGAGGAGAGAGAAGCAGAGAGCAGTCGGAGAGAGAGGCAGAGAGAGGTCAGACAGAGAGGAGAGAGAAGCAGAGAGAGGCAGATAGCTGTCAGAGAGAGGAGAGAGAGGCAGAGAGAGGTCAGACAGAGAGGAGAGAGAGGCAGAGAGCGGTCAGACAGAGAGGAGAGAGAGGCAGAGAGCGGTCAGACAGAGAGAGAGGTAGAAGGGGTCAGACAAACAGAGAGGAGAGAGAGGTAGAGAGCACCCTACCTGCCTGGCAACCATTTAGACTCCTGACACAGTAGGGATCCGTTTCCAACCTGAGTTAATCTGGTAGATGGAACGTATTCCCTTTTTATGCACTTTTCTCTTTGCTTATTCTGACCAATTCATTCGGGGTGAATATTGAATGAATTAGTATTGGAGGTTTGTCTCAAGTATTAATTCCACCACCTTTACGCGGATGAAACTATGAATAACGTCTAGTGACCTAACGGTTCATTAAATACGTCTAGTGAAACAAACGATTCATTTCATGAATAACGTCTAGTGAACCTAACAATTCCATGAATAACGTCTAGTGAACCTAACGATTCCATGAATAACGTCTAGTGAACCTAACTGTTCATGAATAACGTAGAGTGAACCTAACAATTCTAGTCTAGTGAATTTAACGATTCAATGAATCGGGAAATGTATTTAAAAGAAGACCCTTTGCCAAAAACTAGACATCTTAGTCATCAGAATGACAGTTTTTTTTTTTCAGATGCATCATGGTTTTGTAACTCAGACATTGGTTCCAGGAGAATCACCCATTTACTGAAAATTCCACAAGGAAATCTGTTCGCCGGCAAGTGGGAGGGTTTACAGTGGTTGAATGAAAGATATTCAGAGCGCCTCAAGGTAGCCACACCTGCAGAGCACGTTACGCTCTGCATGTGCGCAGAGTAGTGTGTACGAAATGTGTGCCTTAGGAAAGGTATAAATTAATGTCTGAATCAGCACCTAGGTGCACCTGTCTCTTATACACATCTAGATGTGTATAAGAGACAGCACACACACACACACACACACACACACACACACAGAGTAGAAACCTAAACATCAAACTAATCGTGGAGAAGGAGAAGGGGGAGACAGGGTAGCATCCCAAATTGCATTCTATTCCCTAAATAGTGCACTACTTTTGACCAAAGCCTTATGGTCCTGGTGAAAGGTAGTGCACTACATAAGGAAAATGGGGCCATTTGGGACATCACACCCAAGACTTTCTGGATGTTTGGACGGCGGCTCCAGAATCCATCTGATTATCATCCTGGATAATGACAGGTTGAAAGTCTGGAAGGGGGAATTGAGGGATATCTCTGTGGGACACAGTGGTTGGGAAAACATTGGGTTTAAATGGCAAGAGCTGAACTGTGGGGGCACAGCACTGCACTGTGGGGATGTATTTAGACTGTGTCCCAAATGGTCAAAAGTAGTGAGCTATATTTGGGAAAAGGGTGCCATTTTAGACCCACATATAGTGTTGGCTTCAAATCAGCCCATTAACGAGGTCAGCTGTCTTTAATGTGGGGTTCGTACAAAATAACATCTTTAACATCCTGGAAGATAAACATACAAATAAATGTGGTAGTCTAAAACCACAAAAATTGTTTATTTTATATTCTTATCCCAAGATGTTATGTTTGGTTAGCAACACAGACCTGCTGGTCTTTGAGCACCCAGACAAGTTATTGTTATTCTGTTATCTCCGTTTCCATCTTACACGTAAAATGTGATACATTTGAATCCCGGTTCTTGACTCGGTCAACAGAATACCGGTTCTTGACTCGGTCGACGGAATGCCGGTTCGTGACTCGGTCAACAGAATACCGGTTCTTGACTCGGTCGACAGAATGCCGGTTCTTGACTCGGTCAACAGAATGCCGGTTCGTGACTCGGTCGACAAAATGCCGGTTCGTGACTCGGTCAACAGAATGCCGGTTCTTGACTCGGTCGACAGCCGGTTCTTTGACTCGGTACAGAATGCGGTTCTGACCGGTGACAGAATACCGGTTCTTGACTCGGTCCAACGGAATGCCGGTTATTGACTCGGTCGACGGAATGCCGGTTATTACTCGGTCAACATACCGGTTCGTGATCGGTCGACAGAATCCGGTTCTTGACTCGGTCAACAGAATGCCGGTTCTTGACTCGGTCGACAGAATACGTTCTTGACTCGGTCAACGGAATGCCGGTTCTTGACTCGGTCGACAGAATGCCGTTGTTTTACTCGGTCAAGACAAACCGGTTCGTGACTCGGTCGACAGAATACCGGTTCTTGACTCGGTCAACAGAAGCCGGTTCTGACTCGTGTCAGAATACGGTTCTTGACTCGGTCAACGGAAGCCGGTTTCTGACTCGGTCGACGGAATGCCGGTTATTTACTCGGTCAACAGAATACCGGTTTGTGACTCGGTCGACAGAATGCCGGTTATTACTCGGTCACAGAATGCCGGTTGTGACTCGTACGACAGAATGCGGTTCGTGACTCGGTCGACAGAATCCGGTTTCTGACTCGGTCGACAGAATGCGTTCCTGACCGGTCGCAGAATACGGTTTCTTGACTCGGTCAACAGAATGCCGGTTCTTGACTCGGTCAACGAAATACCGGTATTTACTCGGTCAACAGAATACCGGTTCTGAACTCGGTCGACAGAATGCGTTATTTACTCGGTCAACAGAATGCCGGTTCGTGACTCGTACGACAGAATGCGGTTCGTGACTCGGTCGACAGAATACCGTTCTTGACTCGGTCGACAGAATGCCGGTTCTTGACTCGGTCGAGCAGCATACCGGTTCTTGACTCGGTCAACAGAATCCGGTTTCTTGACTCGGTCGACAGAATACCGGTTCTTGACTCGGTCAACGGAATGCGGTTCTTGACTCGTCGCGGAATGCCGGTTATTTACTATCCGCAGGTCAACAGGATAACGGTTGTGGACTCGTCGGACAGAATGCCGGTTATTTACTCGGTCAACAGAATGCCGGTTCGTGACTCGGTCGACAGAATGCCGGTTCGTGACTCGGTCGACAGAATGTCGGTTCTTGACTCGGTCGACAGAATGCCGGTTATTTACTCGGTCGACAGAATGCCCGTTCTTGACTCGGTCAACAGAATGTCGGTTCTTGACTCGGTCGACAGAATGCCGGTTATTTACTCGGTCGACAGAATACCGGTTCTTGACTCGGTCAACAGAATGCCGGTTATTTACTCGGTCAACAGAATACCGGTTCTTGACTCGGTCAATAGAATGCAGTTTCTTTACTCGGTCAACAGAATGCAGTTTCTTTACTAGGTCATCAAAGAGAAGGATGACGTGCATGGTTTAGTTTGGCAAAGCTAATTATGGCTAAAATGGCTGCTGCCTCCTGCTCAGTTCAAAGCTTCATCCGTCTTCCAATTCCATGTCTTCAAGTGGAGAGTTTACTTGGAAATACTGTATATAAATCATATTTCCTTTGTGCGGTCATCTCCTCATCTCTGCCCTTACAGCCACAAAAGAGGGGATGGTGTGTGTGTGTGCGTGTCTGGTTCATCCTTCAGATCGGCGGCATGCTCGATGCAGCTGCTTCCATGTTTGTTCTCTGTTACTTGATATAGGTATCAATTAGACCGGGGTTACAGAAGAAAAGTGTTCACACAGTGTGCAATCTAACAGCACAGTTCCAATTTCAAATGAAAACGCTTTCAATATTTAGTGTACAGATTACAGGAGAGGGTTGGACTCTGAGTCAAATGATTCTCAAATGATTCTCAAATGATTCTCAAATGATTCTCAAATGATTCTCAAATGATTCTCAAATGATTCTCAAATGATTCTCAGGGATGCATCCCAAAGGGCACTCTATGCCCTATATAGCAGCTCTAGAGAGAGTTGGCTCTGGTCAAATGTAGTGCAGTCTATTGAAAATAGGGTGCCATTTGGGACACAGCCTCTGCATTTCAAACACAGATGGGATGTTACGCTGGGATGGTTTCTAGCTATGTAAATATAAAACAATAGATTTTAAGTGAGAAGTAGGGATTGGTTGGAAATTCACCAGTACCACAATGTCTACGCCACCCATGCTCTACCAAGGTTTTACAGCACACAGATTTGACCTACTACAGTAGTTATGCTGGTCTAATGTACTTTTTGCTTTTATACTTACAATACCATCAGGCTTGACTGAGTGAGACATGTTGTCTTGTTGTTAATGTGGTAACTGCCTGCATTTCCTTAAACCCTTTATTTTAACCATACATTTCATTGAAACATTTATATTTTTCATAACATATTTTTGGGTCACTCACTCATCTAGATAGGTCTATTGAGCCTGTCTGCATTCCGGATTTCTGTAACTGTTAGCTTACCCGTGTAATATTGACATAAGAAACACTTGTTTTTCAAACCAGGTCCTGTTATAAATTGCTGTGCTGAATAATGGACAGTTCATTACCTCTGTCAAATGACTGCGTTTTAAAGTTGTGTATTTGTAACGAAGACGCATGGAGTCAGGAAGCAGGTGCAGATGTTGAGTTTAATAATAACGAACATGGAAAGATACAAAACAAGAGCAGCGTCTGGACATGAAAACAGAACCACAAGCCGAGGGCTCAGCTTCCGACAGGACAGGCTGTGCGGGAGGTTCCTGGTGGAAAACTCATCCCCATATTGTTTTTATTTACTTTGCTGCTCTTTTGCACACCAGTAGCACTACTTACACACCATCATCTGCTCATCATCATCTGCTCATCTATCACTCCAGTGTTCATCTGTTAAATTGTAATTACTTTGCTACTGTGGCCTATTTATTGCCTTACCTCCTCATGCCATTTGCACACACTGTATATACAGTCGTGGCCAAAAGTTTTGAGAATGACACAAATATAATTTTTCACAAAGTCTGCTGCCTCAGTTTGTATGATGGCAATTTGCATATACTCCAGAATGTTATGAAGAGTGATCAGATGAATTGCAAAGTCCCTCTTTGCCATGCAAATGCACTGAATCCCCCCAAAAACATTTCCACTGCATTTCAGCCTTGCCACAAAAGGACCAGCTGACATCATGTCAGTGATTCTCTCATTAACACAGGTTTGAGTGTTGACAAGAACAAGGCTGGAGATCACTCTGTCATGCTGATTGAGTTCAAATAACAGAATGGAAGCTTCAAAAGGAGGGTGGTGCTTGGAATCATTGTTCTTCCTCTGTCAACCATGGTTACCTGCAAGGAAACAYGTGCCGTCATCATTGCTTTGCACAAAAAAAAGGCTTCACAGGCAAGGATAGTGCTGCCAGTAAGATTGCACCTAAATCAACCATTTATAGGATCATCAAGAACTTCAAGGAGAGCGGTTCAATTGTTGTGAAGAATGCTTCAGGGCACCCAAGAAAGTCCAGCAAGCGCCAGGACCGTCTCCTAAAGTTGATTCAGCTGTGGGATCGGGGCACCACCAGGACAGAGCTTGCTCAGGAATGGCAGCAGGCAGGTGTGAGTGCATCTGCACGCACACTGAGACGAAGACTTTTGGAGGATGGCCAGGTGACAAGAAGGGCAGCAAAGAAGCCACTCCTCTCCAGGAAAAACAYCAGGGACAGACTGATTATGCAAAAGGTACAGGGATTAGACTGCTGAGGACTGGGGTAAAGTTATTTTCTCTGATGAATCCCCTTTCCGATTGTTTGGGGCATCCGGAAAAAAGCTTGTCCGGAGAAGACAAGGTGAGAGCTACCACCAGTCCTGTGTCATGTCAACAGTAAAGCATCCTGAGACCATTCATGTGTGGGATTGCTTCTCAGCCAAGGGAGTGGGCTCACTCACAATTTAGCCTAAGAACACAGCCATGAATAAAGAATGGTACCAACACATCCTCCGAGAGCAACTTCTCCCAACCATCCAGGAACAGTTTGGTGATGAACAATGCCATTTCCAGCATGATGGAGCACCTTGCCATAAGGCAAAAGTGATAACTAAGTGGCTCGGGGAACAAAACATCGATATTTTGGGTTCCCATTGAGAACTTGTGGTCAATCCTCAAGAGGCGGGTGGACAAACAAAACCCCACAAATGCTGACAAACTCCAAGCATTGATTATGCAAGAATGGGCTGCCATCAGTCAGGATGTGGCCCAGAAGTTAATTGACAGCATGCCAGGGCGGATTGCAGAGGTCTTGAAAAAGAAGGGTCAACACTGCAAATATTGACTCTTTGCATCAACTTCATGTAATTGTCAATAAAAGCCTTTGACACTTATGAAATGCTTGTAATTATACTTCAGTATTCCATAGTAACATCTTACAAAAATATCTAAAGACACTGAAGCAGCAAACTTTGTAGAAATTAATAATTGTGTCATTCTCAAAACTTTTGGCCACGAGTGTAGACTCTTTTTTTTTCCCTATTGTGTTATTGACTGTACGCTTGTTTATTCCATGTGTAACTCTGTGTTGTTACTTCTGTCGCACTGCTTTGCTTTATCTTGGCCAGGTTGCAGTTGTAAATGAGAACTTGTTCTCAACTAGCCTACCTGGTTAAATAAAGGTGAAAWTATTATTTTATTTAAATCAAATAGCACAGCTGAAAACTGTCACACTGTTTAAAGAAACAATACAACTGACCTTGTTTAGACTAGTTGAGTATCTGGAGCATCAGCATGTGTGGGTTTGTTTATAGGCTCAAAATGGCCAGAAAAAAACAAAACTAGACCTTTCTTCTGAACCCCGTCAGTCTATTCTTGTTCTGAGAAATGAAGGCTATTCCATGCTAGAAATTGACAAGAAACTGAAGATCTCGTACAACGCAGTGTACTACTCCCTTCACAGAACAGCGCAAACAGTCTCTAACCAGAATAGAAAGAGGAGTGGGAGGCCCCGGTGCACAACTGAGCAAGAGGACAAGTACAAAACCCTTTTAAGAATACATATTTACAAATCTGACATTGGATAGGTGCTCTAAATCCTTTAACCACAAATGTTCTTGGTGATGTTGTACACAGCTGTCCAACTTCAGTAGAAGAGCATTCCCACATGTATAAATGTCAGTATAAATATGAAAACAGATGGGAGAACTCACAGATCTGTAACAGAACATATATAAGTGCTACTGACCGTGTGTGATGTACTGTGTGCATAGGAATAAGTGGAATTCCTTTGTCATCTCCACATGGGCCAGCTTGACAAATTTCTTTGTTTCTCAAATTACAAAAAAAGTGGCGCCTGACAGGGACAATCATTTACAAACTGTGCAACTTAGAATCGCTTGCATTAGCGTTACCGTAGCGATGGCATGCATCTGGTGGATGGCAGCTATGTCTTCCTTCAGAGTTTGAGAGCTGGCTCTCAACTGTTCTCTCCACCATAGTAGCAAGATGTGAGGACTAGTACTTGTGCATTTCACACAGCTTGTCCCTTGCCACTCAACGATCCCCAGAGGCACTTTCAAGAGACACCTAATAAATGACAATAAGGTACACTGTGTCAGGAAAGGGAGGGGGGGGGGGGTGGAGTCAAACTATACATGAAAGAGAATGGTCAAACATCCCCTCGGGTAGGTGAACCCGGGACCTTCAAGTCCCATGACGATGACGATGACAAAACCTTGTTATAGATACGTCAATTTGACACTATTTAACCCTCCCGTGGTCCTCGGGTCAGGGTGACCCAGGTCCTGTGTGCTCCCTGTTATAGATACGTCAACTTGACACTATTTAACCCTCCCGGTGGTCCTCGGGTCAGGGTGACCCAGGTCCTGTGTGCTCCCTGTTATAGATACGTCAACTTGACACTATTTACATAAACTTGACACTATTTAACCCTCCCGTGGTCCTCGGGTCAGGGTGACCCAGGTCCTGTGTGCTCCCTGTTATAGATACGTCAACTTGACACTATTTAACCCTCCGTTAATGGTGAGGCTGGTGATGACAGCATATGTTTCTTCCAAAATGTTTTGTTCACTCAGTACTGATTGAACGTTGATTTCTCTTGCTTGGTTAACACATTTTTTGGTCTAAAACAGTTGTGTGGGAAACAGTTTAATTTTATCAAGTTTATTAAAACTTTTTACCAAGTTTTACCAGCATGTCACATGTGCAACCAGAAGAAAAAAATCCTAGACCACCTTTACTCAACACACAGAGATGCTCTCCCTCGCCCTCCATTTGGCAAATCTAACCATAATTCTATCCTCCTGATTCCTGCTTACAAGCAAAAACTAAAGCAGGAAGTACCAGTGACTCGCTAAATACGGAAGTGGTCAGATGGCGCGGATGCTAAGCTACAGGACTGTTTTGCTAGCACAGACTGGAATATGTTCCGGGATTCATCCAATGGCATTGAAGAGTATACCACCTCAATCATCGGCTTCATCAATAAGTGCATTGACGACGTTGTCCCCACAGTGACCGTACGGACATATCCCAACCAGAAGCCATGGATTACATGCAACATCCGCATCGAGCTAAAGGCTAGAGCTGCTGCTTTCAAGGAGCAGGAGGCTAATCCGGACGCTTATAAGAAATCCCGCTATGCCCTCAGATGAACCATCAAACAAGCAAAGAGTCAATACTGGATTAATATTGAATCCTACTACACCGGCTCTGACGCACGTCGGATGTGGCAGGGCTTGAAAACTATTACGGACGACAAAGGGAAACCCAGACGTGAGCTGCCCAGTGACGTGAGCCTACCAGACGAGCTAAATGCCTTTTGTGCTCGCTTCGAGGAAAGCAACACTGACGCATGCATGAGAGCACCAGCTGTTCTTGATGGCTGTGTGCTAACGCTCTCGGTAGCTGATGTGAACAAAACCTTTAAACAGGTCAACATTCACAAAGCTACGGGGCCAGACGGATTACCAGGACGTGTACTCAAAGCATGCGCGGACCAACTGTCAAATGTCTTCACTGACATTTTCAACCTCTCCCTGACCGAGTCTGTAATACCTACATGTTTCGAGTAGGCCACCATAGTCCCTGTGCCCAAGGAAGCGAAGGTGACCTGCCGAAATGGCAACCGCCCCGTAGCACTCACGTCATAACCCGCTTCGAAGCGAAGGTATTGTAGCCAAGAAGTGCTTTGAAAGGTTAGTCATGGCTCACATCAACAGCATCCTCCCGCACATCCTAGACCCACTCCAATTTGCATACCTCCCCAACAGCAATCTCAATCGCACTCCACACTGCCCTTTCCTACCTGGCCAAAAGGAACACCTATGTGAGAATGCTATTCATTGACTACCCACGAAGCTCATCACTTAGCTAAGGACTCTGGGACTAAACACCTCCCTCTGCAACTGGATCCTGGACTTCCTGACGGGCCACCCCCAGGTGTTAAGAGTAGGCAACAAGATGTCTCCCACGCTGATCCTTAACACTGGGGCCCCTCAGGGGTGTGTACTTAGTCCCACCCTGTCCTCCCTGTTCACCCACGACTGCGTGGCAAAACACGATTTCCAACACCATCATTAAGTTTTCTGACGACACAACAGTAGTAGGCCTGATCACTGACAATGATGAGACGGCCTATAGGGAGGAGGTCAGAGAACTTGCAATGTGGTGCCAGGACATAAAGTTCCTTGGGGTCCACATCACCAACGAACTAGAATGGTCCAAACACACCAAGACAGTCATGAAGAGGGCACGACAAAGCCTATTCCCCCTCAGGAGACTGAAAAGATATGGCATGGGTCCTCAGATCCTCAAAAGGTTCTACAACTGCACCATCGGGAGCATCCTGACCGGCTGCATCACCGTCTGGAACGGCAACTGCTCGGCCTCTGACCGTAAGGCGCTACAAACGGTAGTGTGTACAGCCCAGTACATCACTGGGTCCAAGCTTCCTGCCATCCAGGACCTCTATACCAGGCGGTGTCAGAGGACTACTGCTCCACCGCAACCCCGTCGATGAGAATGGGGGCGTGCTCGGTCCTCCTTTTCCTGTAGTCTACAATCATCTCCTTAGTCTTGGTTACGTTGAGGGATAGGTTGTTATTCTGGCACCGCCCGGCCAGGTCTCTGACCTCCTCCCTATAGGCTGTCTCGTCGTTGTCGGTGATCAGGCCTACCACTGTTGTGTCGTCTGCAAATTTAATGGATTAATAGAATGGACCTTTCCCTTCAGACCACTACAAATATGCTGCTATACCATTTACTTTTAAATTTAAATGAAATTCTAACTTCTAATTACTATGACAAAAATGGCCGCCTGTCCAACCACTCTCAAACGTCAACTTAAATTCTTTGTGTCTATTCTACATAAACAAATTTGTGCACAAAATGTGAGAGAAATAAGCTTTTTGTGTGTATGGAACATTTCTTGGATTGTTTTATTTCAGCTCATAAAACACTGGACCAACACTTTACATGTTGCCTTTATACTCATCTTCTGCACATCTATCACTCCAGTGTTTAATTTCTATATTGTAATTATTTCGCCACTATGGTCTATTTATTGCCTTACCTCCCTCATCCTACCTCATTTGCACACACTGTATATAGACTTTTTCTATTGTGTTATTGACTGTATGTTTGTTTATTCCATGTGTAACTCTGTGTTGTTGTTTGTGTCGCACTGCTTTGCTTTATCTTGGCCAGGTCGCAGTTGTAAATGAGAACTTGTTCTCAACTGGCCTACCTGGTTAAATAAAGGTGAAATAAATAAATAAATAAATAAAAATTATTTTGTTTAGTATAATATCTATATTTTTATGATTTCAGTGAACTTAAAACAACAGATATTCCCATTCAAGTCAACATTATCTGATGTGTGGACCATTTTAAATAATATTACAATATTAATACATTTATCAGACATAACATGACACCCACACTGTATTCACGAGCATGTTGTGTCTCAACCGATGTTGGGCACAACACAAAAACTAAGATGATGTAAAATTGGGTCTAAGCTACAACATACAGTCTGCAAATATGAAGATAAATGATTTACAATAATTGATCGTTTACATTTACGTTTTTTTAACATTAACATTTTTTTTCAAGAATTATAAGATAGGTTGACAAGCCTGTTTTTAAGCTTTTAAATTATATCAAAGTCAACCGTTTATCTTTTCCAGGGATATCAAAGTCCTCTATCTCCTGAATGTTTTTGGCATTTAGGTCCAAAAAGTCCCTTCTGACCACTTCTACCATGGGCAAACATGTATGGAATGTTTCGTTCAAATCAAAAGAGGTGCAGTCAGAAAGTGACTGACAATCATATGGAACGAATAAAGACACTGACAATGGTTCCCCTTGTAGTATTTGGAGTTCCTGTCAATTTTAAATATCCCTGTGTGTTTGCTCATAGTGTGTGTGTGTCTTAGCAAGAGGAAAATGTAATCCGAAGTGCCTTTAAAACACGGTAGTTATGAAGGCAGATGGAGTATTTGTGTTACATTACATGGTCACTTAAAGTGTTAAGAGATTTGAGTCCACAGGCTAATAACCGTATTCCCAACACAGAGGAAGAGTAGAACCTTATTCCAACACAGAGAGAGAAGAACCTTATTCCAACACAGAGGAGAAGAACCTTATTCCCAACACAGAGAGAGTAGAACCTTATTCCCAACACAGAGAGAGTAGAACTTTTCCCACACAGAAAGAGTAGAACCGTATTCCCAACACAGAGAGAGTAGAACCGTATTCCCAACACAGAGAGAGTAGAACCGTATTCCCAACACAGAGAGAGTAGAACCTTATTCCCAACACAGAGAGAGAAGAACCTTATTCCCAACACAGAGAGAGAAGAACCTTATTCCCAACACAGAGAGAAGAACCTTATTCCCAACACAGAGAAGAGAAGAACCTTATTCCCAACACAGAAAGAGAAGAACCTTATTCCCAACCGAAGAGAAGAACTTATTCCAACACAGAAGAGAAGAACCTTATTCCCACACACAGAGAGAGAGAGAACCTTATTCCCAACACAGAGAAGATAAGAACCTTATTCCCAACACAGAGAGAGAAGAACCTTATTCCCACCAACGAAAGAGAGAACCTTATTCCAACACAGAGAGAGAAAACCGTATTCCCAACACAGAGAGAGAAACCTTATTCCCAAACACGAGAGAAGAACCTTATTCCCAACACAGAGAGAGAAAACCTATTCCCAACTACAGAAAGAGAAGAACCTTATTCCCAACACAGAGAGAGAAGAACCTTATTCCCAACCAGAAAGAGAAGAACCTTATTCCCAACACAGAAAGAGGAAACCTTATTCCCCACACAGAAAGAGAAGAACCTATTCCCAACACAGAGAGAGAAGAACCATTCCCAACACAGAAAAGAAAACCTTATTCCCAACACAGAGAGAGAAGAACCTTATTTCCCAACACAGGAAGAGAAGACCTTATTCCCAACACAAAGAGTAGAACCTATTCCAACACAGAGAGAGTAGAAACCTTATTCCCAACACAGAGAGGATAAACCTTATTCCAACACAGAGAGACCTCAACACAGAGAGAG
>NW_019944644.1:49467-57134 GCF_002910315.2 Salvelinus sp. IW2-2015
AGTTAGTGATGGGGGGGGGGGGGGGGGGTCGATTTAGTTACAGTACATACAACTCAGCCAAATACATTTAAACTCAGTTTTTCACAATTCTTGACATTTAATCCTAGTAAAAATCCCTGTCTTAGGTCAGTTAGGATCACCACTTTCTTTTAAGAACGTGAAATGTCAAATAATAGTAGAGAGAATGATTTATTTTCAGCTTTTATTTCTTTCATCACATTCCCAGTGGGTCAGAAGTTTACATACACTCAATTAGTATTTGGTAGCATTGCCTTTAAATTGTTTAACTTGGGTCAAATGTTTCGGGTAGCCTTCCATAAGCTTCCCACAATAAGTTGGGTGAATTTTGGCCCATTCCTCCTGACAGAGCTGATGTAACTGAGTCAGGTTGTAGGCCTCCTTGCTCGACACACTTTTTCAGTTCTGCCCACAAATTTTCTTAAGGATTGAGGTCAGGGCTTTGTGATGGCCATCCAATACCTTGACTTTGTTATCCTTAAGCCAGTTTGCCAGTATGTCAACATGAGTTGCACATTCATCTTCTGCACACCCTACCATTCCAGTGTTTACATATTGTAATTACTTTCCACCATGGCCTATTTATTGCCTTACCTCTCTTATTCCTACCTCATTTTTAAATGCTGTTTTACAGATTTTTCTACTGTATTATTTATTGTATGTTTGTTTTATTCCATGTGTAACTCTGTGTTGTTGTATGTGTCGGACAACACAGAGAGAGTAGAACTTATTCCAACACAGAGAGAGTAGAACCTTATTCCCAACACAGAGAGAGAAGAACATATTCCAACACAGAGAAGAGTAAACCTTATTCCACACAGAAAGAGTAGAACCTTATTCCCAACACAGAGGAGTAGAACCGTATTCCCAACACAGAGAGAGAAGAACGTATTCCCAACACAAGAGAGAGTAGAACCTTATTCCCAACACAGAGAGAGAAACTTATTCCCAACACAGAGAGAGTAGAACCGATATTCCCAACACAGAGAGAGAAGAACCGTATTCCAACACAGAGAGAGTAGAACCTTATTCCCAACACAGAGAGAGAAGAACCTTATCCCAACACAGAGAGAGAAGAACCGTATTCCCAACACAGAGAGAGAAGAACCGTATTCCCAACACAGAGAGAGTAGAACCTTATTCCAAACACAGAGAGAGTAGAACCTTATTCCAACACAGAGAGAGTAGAACCTTATTCCCAACACAGAGAGAGAAGAACCTTATTCCAACACAGAGAGAGTAGAACCTTATTCCAACACAGAGAGAGTAGAACCTTATTCCCACCACAGAAAGAGTAGAACCGTATTCCAACACAGAGAGAGTAGAACCGTATTCCCAACACAGAGAGAGTAGAACCGTATTCCCAACACAGAGAGAGTTAGAACCTTATTTCCCAACACAGAGAGAGAAGAACCTTATTCCAACAAGAGAGAGAAGAACCTTATTCCCAACACAGAGAGAGTGAACCTTATTCCAACACAGAGAGAGTAGGAACTTATTCCACACACGAAAGAGTAGAACCGTATTCCAACACAGAGAGAGTAGAACCGTATTCCCAACACAGAGAGAGTAGAACCGTATTCCCCACAGAGAGAGTAGAACCTTATTCCAACACAGAGAGAGAAAGCAGAACCTTATTCCCAACACAGAGAGAGTAGAACCTTATTCCAACCAGAGAGAGTAGACCTTATTCCCAACACAGAGAGAGAAAGAACCGTACCAACACAGAGAGAGAAGAACCTTATTCCCAACACAGAGAGAGTAGAACCTTATTCCACACAGAAGAAGAAGAACCTTATTCCCAACACAGAGAGAGAAGAACCTTAATTCCAACACAGAGGAGAGTAGAACCTTATTCCCAACACAGAGAGAGAAGAACCTTATTCCCAACACAGAGAGAGTAGAACCTTATTCCCAACACAGAGAGAGTAGAACTTATTCCCAACACAGAGAGAGAAGAACCTTATTCCCAACACAGAGAGAGTAGAACCTTATTCCCAACACAGAGAGAGAAGAACCTTATTCCCAAACACAGAGAGAGAAGAACCTTATTTCCAACACAGAAGAGAGTAGAAACCTTTATCCCCAACCAGAGAGAGTAGAACCTTATTCCCAACACAGAGAGAGTAGAACCTTATTCCAACACAGAGAGAAAGAACCTTATTCCCAACACAGAGAGAGAGAACCTTATTCCAACAAGAGAGAGTAGACCTTATTCCCAACACAGAGAGTAGAAACCTTATTCCCAACACAGAGAGAGTAGAACCTTATTCCCAACACAGAGAGAGTAGAACCTTATTCCCAACACAGAAGAGAGTAGAACCTTATTCCCAACACAGGAGAGAGAGAAGAACCTTATTCCAACAGAGAGAAGAAGCTTATTCCCAACACGAAGAGAGAACCTTATCCAACACAGAGAGAGTAGAACCTTATTCCAACACAGAGAGAGTAGAAACCTTATTCCAACACAGAGAGAGAAGAACCTTATTCCCAACACCAGAGAGAGAAGAACCTTATTCCCAACACAGAAAGAGTAGAAACCTTATTCCCAAACAGAGAGAGTAAGAAACCGATATTTCCCAACACAGAGAGAAGTAGATACGTGATTCCCAAACATAGAGAGTAGAACCTTATTCCAACACAGAGAGAGAAGAACGATTATTCCACACAGAGGAGTAGACCTTATTCCCAACCAGAGAGAGTAGAACCTTATTCGCAAACACAAGAGAGAAAGAACGTATTCCCAACACAGAGAGAGAAGAACCTGTATTCCCAACACAGAGAGGAGTAGAACCTTATTCCCAACCAGAGAGAAGAAGAACTTATTCGCAACAAGAGAGAGAGACTTATTCCCAACACAGAGAGATAGAACCTTATTCCCAACACAGAGAGAGAAAGAACCTATTCCCAACACAGAGAGAGTTAGAACCTTATTCCACACGGAAGGCATCCCAGAGACGATGAGAAACCTTATTCCCAACACAAGAGAGAGTACGAACTTTATTCCCAACCACAGAGAGAGGTAGAACCTTATTCCCAACACAGAGAGAGAAGAACCTTATTCCCAACAAGAGAGATAGAACCTTATTTCCCACACAGAGAGAGTAGACCTATTCCAACACAGAGAGGTAGAGAACCTTATTCCCAACACAGAGAGAGTAGAACCTTATTACCCAACACAGAGAGAGAGAACCGTATTCCCAACACAGAGGAGATAGAACTTATTCCCAACACAGAAGAGTAGAACCTTATTCCCAACACAGAGAGAGTAGAACCTTATTCCCAACACAGAGAGGAGTAGAACCTTATTCCAACACAGAGAGAGTAGAACCTTATTCCAACACAGAGAGAGTAGAACCTTATTCCCAACACAGAGAGAGTAGAACCTTATTCCCAACAAGAGAGAGAAGGAACGTATTCCCAACAGAGGAGTAGAACCTTATTCCCAACACAGAGAGAGTAGACCTATTCCAACACAGGAGAGGGTAACCTTTCCCAACACAGAGAGAGTAAGAACCTTATTCCAACACAGAGAGAGGAAGAACTTATTCCCAGCACAGAAAAGGTAGAACCTTATTCCCAACACAGAGAGGAGAAGAACCTTATTCCCAACACAGAGAGAGAGAACCTTATTCCCAACACAGAGAGAGAGAACCTTATTCCCACCACAGAAAGAGTAGAACCGTTATTCCCAACACAGAGAGAGTAGAACCGTATTACCCAACACAGAGAGAGTAGAACCGTATTCCCAACACAGAGAGAGTAGAACCTTATTCCCAACACAGAGAGAGAAGAACCTTATTCCAACACAGAGAGAGAGAAACCTTATTCCCAACACAAGAGAGAGTGAACCTTATTCCCAACACAGAGAGAGAAGAACCTGTATTCCCAACACAGAGAGAGAAGAACCTATCCAACACAGAGAGAGTTAGAACTTTCCCACACCAGAGAAGAAGAACCTTATTCCCAACACAGAGAGAGTAGAAACCTTATTCCCAACACAGAGAGAGAGAAACCTTATTCCAACACAGAGAGAGAAGAACCTTATTCCCAACACAGAGAGAAGTAGAACCTTATTCCCACACAGAGAGAGTAGAACCTTATTCCCAACACAGAGAGAGTAGAACCTTATCCCAACACAGAGAGAGAAGAACCGATTCCCAACACAGAGAGAGTAGAACCTTATTCCCAACACAAGAGAGAGTAGACCTTATTCCCAACACAGAGGAGAGAAGAACGTATTCCCAACACAGAGAGAGATAGAACCTTATTCCCAACACAGAGAGAGTAGAAACCTTATTCCCAACACAAGAGAGAGTAGAACCTTTATTCCAACACAGAGAGAGAAGAACCTTATTCCCAACACAGAGAGAGAAGAACCTTATTCCCAACACAGAAAGAGTAGAACCTTATTCCCACCAAGAGAGAGAAGAACTTATTCCCACACAGAGAGAGAAGACTTATTCCCAACACAGAGAAGAGTAGAACCTTATTCCCAACACAGAGAGGAGTAGACCTTATTCCCAACACAGAGAGAGTAGAAACCTTATTCCCAACACAGAGAGAGTAGAACCTTATTCCCAACACAGAGGAGAGAGACCTTATTCCCAACACAGAGAGAGTAGAACCTTATTCCCCAACACAGAGAGAGTAGAACCTTATTCCCAACACAGGAGAGAGAGAACCTTATTCTACACAGAGAAGTAGAAACCTTATTCCAACACAGAAGAGTAGAACCTTATTCCCAACACAGAGAAGTAGAACCGTATTCCCAACACGAGAAGAGAGAACCTTATTCCAACAACAGAGAGAGGAACTTCAACACGAGAATAAACTTAATTCCCCAACACAGAGAGAGAAGAACCTTATTCCCAACACAGAAGAGAGAACCTTATTCCCAACACAGAGAGAGTAGAACTTTATTCCAACACAGAGAGAGTAGAACCTTATTCCAACACAGAGAGAGTAGAACTTATTCCCAAACACAGAGAGAGTAGAACCTTATTCCAACACAGAGAGAGAAGAACCTTATTCCCAACACAGAGAGAGAAGAACCTTATTCCCAACACAGAGAAGAGTAGAACCTTATTCCCAACACGAAGAGAGGTAGGAACCTTATTTCCCAACACAGAGAGAGTAGAAACCTTATCCCTAAACAGAAAGAGAGTAGAACCTTATTCCCAACACAGGGAGAGTAAACCTTATTCCCAACAACAGAGAGTAGAACCTATCCCAACACAGAGAGAGTAGAACCTTATTTCACCAACACACGAAGAGAGAGACCTTATTCCCCAACACAGAGAGAGTAGAAACCTTATTCCCAACACAGAGAGAGCAAGGAAACCTTATTCCCAACACAGAGAGAGAAGAACCTTATCATTCTCTTTCAGAACCTTATTCCCAACACAGAGAGAGTAGAACCTTATTCCCAACACAGAGAGAGTAGAACCTTATTCCCAACACAGAGGAGTACACACTCAAAAGTGTGTTGGTTTCATTTAAGCCTCATTGAGAGATACGTATACAAGTGATATGTGTTTTTGCTACATTTCCATCCATTCGACCTAACACAGTAGTGGCCAGCCCTAAATATTAACACACAGGAGGAGAGTACTAACCATAACTGAGGCCAGGGTTCAACACTCAAGATAATGCTGCCTTCAGGCATTTCCTTAAATACAGTATATAATGACAGTCCCTTCAACAATGCCACGTCATCTGACTGTGCCCTCTAGTGGAAGACTGGCACGGTTCAACATGGCCACTCTTCAATCCTCTCTCTCTCTCCTCTCTCACTCGCTCTCCTCACTCTCTTCCAGCCTCTGGGTCACTGCCTTTTCTGACACAGAACAAGCACCTCTCAGTTCCATGGAAATGTTCAGAGAAAATACACTTAACTAAAATATAAAACGCAACGTGCAACAATTTGAAAGATTTTACTGAGTAACAGTTCATATAAAGGAAATCAGTCAATTTAAATTAATTCATTAGGCCCTAATCTATGGATTTCACATGACTGGGAATACAGATATGCATCTGTTGGTCACAGATACTTCTTTAAAGGTAAGGGAGTAGATCAGAAAACCAGTCAGTATCTGGTGTGACCACCATCTGCCTCATGTAGCTGGACACATCTCCTTCTCATAGAGTTGATCAGGCTGTTGATGGTGGAATGTTAACCCACTCCTCTTCAATAGCTGTGTGAAGTTGTTGGATATTAGCGGGAACTGGAACATTCTGTTGTACACGTTGATCCAGAGCATCCCAAACATGCTCAATGGGTGACATGTCAGGTGAGTATGCAGGCCATGGAAGAACTGGGATATGTTCAGCTTCCAGGAATTGTGTACAGATCCTTGCGACATGGGGCCGTGCATTATCATGCTGAAACATGAGGTGATGGCGCCGGATGAATGGCACGACAATGGACCTCAGGATCTTGTCACGGTATCTCTGTGCATTCAAATTTCCAATGATAAAATGCAGTTGTGTTCGTTGTCTGTAGCTCATGTCTGCCCACACAATAACCACACCGCAACAATGGGGCACTCTGTTCACAGTGTTGACATCAGCAAACTGCTCGCCCACATGACTGCCACATGCCCAATACAGCTAAAATTGGGATTCATCCGTGAAATCACACTTCTCCAGCGTGCCACTTGGCCATCGAAGGTGAGTATTTGCCCACTGAAGTTAGTTACGACTCCGAACTGCAGTCAGGTCAAGACCCTGGTGAGGACGACGCGCACGCAGATGAGCTTCCCTGAGACGGTTTCTGACAGTTTGTGCAGAAATTCTTCGGTTGTGAAAACCCACAGTTTAAATCAGCGGTTTCTACATTGTAGAATAATAGTTAAAACTTCTTGTCAATACGGGGGCGCTGTTTTCACTTTGGAAAAAATCGTGCCCAAATGAAACGGCCTCGTACTCTTTTCTAGATCATACAATATGCATATTATTATTACTATTGGATAGAAAACACTCAGAAGTTTCTAAAACTGTTTGAATTATATCTGTGAGTAAAACAGAACTCATTTTGCAGCAAACTTCCATACAGGAAGTGAAAAATCTGAAAACGAGGCTCTGTTTCAGGGCCTGCCTATTCAACTGGCTTTTATTTATCGATATGCATGCACTTCATACGCCTTCCACTAGATGTCAACAGGCAGTGGAAGGTGGAATGGGGTGTCTAGCTTGATCTCAGGTCGATGAGAGGCTTTTGGAGTGACAGGTCCGGAAATTTTTCTTGGTCTTCTAAGCGCGCGGCGGAGCTCGAACCCTGTCTTCTGAAAAGCGTTCGGTATACACGGCGAATATCTCCGGCTCTGATTTTAATTTGATACTGTGATAATAACATCATAAAGTGGTTTTTTCAACCGAGTTTTATCAGTTTATTCACACGTTTTTGGGACTTTTGAGTTTTCCCGTTCTTTGCGTCAAGAAGGCAATGGGAATGTTAGCAACCTTGGTCTAGCATTGGTGGCCGAATTCGACAGAAGAAATGGACATTCACAACCAAGACAACGATTTATTCTGGAACAAGGACTCCTTGTAACAAATTCTGGATGTAAGATCAGCAAAGTAAGGAAACATTTCTATGTTATTTCGTATTCTGTGTAATAATGTTGAGTCCTATTCCTCCGCCGTTT